>NC_092765.1:9075560-9078060 GCF_047496795.1 Chiloscyllium punctatum
CACGCACTCACACTCACACACAGTCTCACACTCACACATACACTCACACACACACACTCTCTCACACTCACACACAGTCTCACACACACTCACACACACTCACTCACACGCACACACTCACACACGCACTCACACTCACACACAGTCTCACACACACTCACACACACTCACACTCACACACACACTCACACACATGCTCTCACACACACTCACACACACGCTCTCACACACACATTCACACACACACTCACACACACTCACTCACACATGTTTTCACACAATCTCACACACACTCTCTCACACACACACTCACACACAAACTCACAACACACTCACAACACACTTACACACACTCACACACACACACTCACACACATGCTCTCACACACACTCACACACACACTCACTCACACACACACAATACACTTACACACACACTCACACACACACTGTCACACACGCTCTCACACACACTCACACTCACACACATGATCTCACACAAACGCTCACACACACACTCACACACACTCTCACACACACACTCACACACTCACACACACGCTCTCACACACACTCACAAACACACTTTCACACACACACACTCACACACACACTCTCTCACACACACACATGCGCCCACACACACTCACACTCACACACATGCTCTCACACCCACCATCACACACACACTCTCACACACACACACACTCACACACTCAGACACACGCTCTCACACTCTCACACACACACACTCTCACACACTCACACATACACACACACACGCACACACACTCACACTCTCACACACACTCACACACTCTCACACACACACTCACACAAACTTACACACACTTTCACACACACTCACACACACTCACACACACACTCTCACACACGCTCTCTCACACACACACACTCTCACACACACTCACACATCTCTTACACACACTCACACACACTCTCTCACACAGTCACACGCACTCTCAGAAACTCTCTCACACTCTCTCACACTGTCATACACACTCTCACAGAAACTCTCACACACACTCACACACACACTCACTCACATGCTCTCTCACACACGCTCTGACACACACACTCACACACACTCACTCACACATGTTTTCACACAATCTCACACACACTCTCTCACACACACACTCACACACAAACTCACAACACACTCACAACACACTTACACACACTCACAACACACACATACTCTCACACACACTCACACACACACTGTCACACACACTCACACACACGCTCTCACACACACTAACACACACACATGATCTCACACACACACTCACACACACGCTCTCACACACACATTCACACACACACTCACACACACTCACTCACACATGTTTTCACACAATCTCACACACACTCTCTCACACACACACTCACACACAAACTCACAACACACTCACAACACACTTACACACACTCACACACACACACTCACACACATGCTCTCACACACACTCACACACACACTCACTCACACACACACAATACACTTACACACACACTCACACACACACTGTCACACACGCTCTCACACACACTCACACTCACACACATGATCTCACACAAACGCTCACACACACACTCACACACACTCTCACACACACACTCACACACTCACACACACGCTCTCACACACACTCACAAACACACTTTCACACACACACACTCACACACACACTCTCTCACACACACACATGCGCCCACACACACTCACACTCACACACATGCTCTCACACCCACCATCACACACACACTCTCACACACACACACACTCACACACTCAGACACACGCTCTCACACTCTCACACACACACACTCTCACACACTCACACATACACACACACACGCACACACACTCACACTCTCACACACACTCACACACTCTCACACACACACTCACACAAACTTACACACACTTTCACACACACTCACACACACTCACACACACACTCTCACACACGCTCTCTCACACACACACACTCTCACACACACTCACACATCTCTTACACACACTCACACACACACTCTCACACAGTCACACGCACTCTCAGAAACTCTCTCACACTCTCTCACACTGTCATACACACTCTCACAGAAACTCTCACACACACTCACACACACACTCACTCACATGCTCTCTCACACACGCTCTGACACACACACTCACACACACTCACTCACACATGTTTTCACACAATCTCACACACACTCTCTCACACACACACTCACACACAAACTCACAACACACTCACAACACACTTACACACACTCACAACACACACATACTCTCACACACACTCACACACACACTGTCACACACACTCACACACACGCTCTCACACACACTAACACACACACATGATCTCACACACACACTGACACACACACTCACACACACCCTCACACACTCTCTTACATGCACTCACACACACTTACACACACTCTCACACACACTCACACA
>NC_092765.1:13923060-14113060 GCF_047496795.1 Chiloscyllium punctatum
CCATTGATTCCTTCCAGGCTGGGCATCAATGCTCCACTGTAGATGCGTGCATCTGTTCCAGACCAACTTCATGCAAGTCAAGGACCAGACTGAGTAAACCCATGACTGTGAAGCTAACACTGGCATCAAAATTCGAAGGAATCTAACACAATATTTATTAGGGAAATAAGGAAATGGCAGAGACATTAAACAAATATTTTGTATCTGTCTTCACAACAGTGGAAATAAAAAAGAAATACCAGCACTCACAGTCACTCAAGGGTTTAATGAGAATGTGTAACTTAAAATAATTAATATTAGTAAAGAAAAGGTCCTGGAGAAATTAATGTAATGAAAATCTAACAAATCCCCTGGACCTGATGACCTACATTCTAGATTTCTAAAAAAGGTGAATGTAGAAATATCAAAAGCATTGCTTGTGATCTTTAAAAATTCCCTGCATTCAACAATGTTCCCTGGGAGTGGAAGGTAGCAAATGTGACACTGCTGTTCAGGATAGGAGTGAGAAAGGAAGCAAAAAGTTACAGGTCAGTATGATATCAGTTGTCAAGACAATGCTGGAATCCATGATGAAACTATCGGTGACTGGATTCTTAGAAAATCACGCCATCATTAGGCAGAGTGGAAGGGAAGTTGTCTTTGACAAATCTGTGAACCTGGGAATTAGCCTGCAGCTTGTCAAGTGCCTAAGTGGGATAACTCGGGGTGGGTCTTTCCAGAAATAGATGACACGGTGCCCTTGTCGGCTCCCAGCTGAGACAAGGGTCACCTCTGTTAGGTTCCTGCCTGAACCTTGAGAACTGTGTCCAGTTTTGGTCCCCATCCCTACTTGTTTTCGAAGGGATGTAACGAAGAATGGACTAGAGACAGAAGCAATCAACAGATTCAAGGAAGAAAGCAATATGTTTCTGATAGAAAGTGGAACAAAGGGCTATGGAGAACAGGCAGGAGATTGGTGCTGAGACCAAGATAAGATCAGCCATGATCATGTTAAATAGCGGAATGGGCTTGAAGGGCTGAATTGCCTACTCCCGCTCTTAATTGCTGTGAAGATTTGTTACATTGATTCCCAAGCTGAGGGGGTTTTCCTAAGAAAAGAAATTAAGTAAAATGCTCCTGTGCTCTTTGGAGTTTAGAAGACTGAAATGTGATTTTATTAAAATGTATAAAATTCTCAGCATCCAGCCAGATAATGAGAAAGAGAAATTGCTTTCCCTTTCTGGAGAGGTTTCACCTGGGTTAAGCTAACCCAAGGATAACAATGAATAAAGGCAGACATTTCAGTTTGTAAGAGCTCTGCTCTGCTTAAGGAAACTGTTAAATAGTTATGACAAAGGAGGGGTGCCATGGAGAAAGATGGTGAATTTAGAACCATAAGCCCATGGGATATTAACAAATTAACTCCCATCGTGCTGGTCTATGAGCTGATGTTTCTGACAATATTTGTGTCTCATTTAAACAGGAGAGATATGGGAAGGTATAAATTTACTGGAATGGAGAGTGGTGAGTGTGGAAGATTTTGGAGATGAAGGTGATGATTTAAATTGGGATCTTCATGTAGGCAATGTACAAACAAGATGTGGAACATAGAACATAGAACATTACAGTGTAGTACAGGCCCTTCGGCCCTCGATGTTGCACCGCCCTGTGAAACCGTGAAGTCCATCTAACCTACACTATTCCATTCTTGTTCATATGCCTATCCAATGACCATTTAAATGCCCTTAAAGTTGGCACATCTACTACTGTTGCAGGCAGTGTGTTCCATGCCCTTACTATTTGCTACGTAAAGAACCACCTCTGACATCCAACCTATATCTACCACCCCTCAATGTAAAGCTATGTCTCCTCATGCTAGCCATCATCATCCGAGGAAAAAGGCTCTCACTGTCCACTCTATCTAACCTTCTGATTATCTTATATGTCTCAATAAAGTCACCTCTCAACCTTTTTCTCTCTAACGTAAATAGCTCAAGTCCCTCGCCTTTCCTCATCAGACCTTCCCTCCATAGCGGACAACATCCTAGTAAATCTCCTCTGAACCCTTTCCAAAACTTCCATATTCTTCCTATAATGTGGTGACCAGAACATCACGCAATACTCCAAGTGCGGCCGCAACAGAGTTTTGTACAGCAGCAGCATGACCTCATGTTTCCAAAACTCGATCCCTCTACTAATAAAAGCTAACACACCGTATGTCTCCTTAACAGCCTTATCACCCTGGATGGCAACTTTGAGAGATCTATGTACATGGACGCCGAGATCTCTCTGCTCATCTCCAATACCAAGAATCTTACCATTCGCTCAGTAAACTGCATTCCTGTTACTCCTTCCAAAGTGAATCACCTCACATTTTTCTGCATTAAACTCTATTTGCCACCTCTCAGCCAAGGTCTGCAGCTTATCTATATCCCTCTATAACCTACAACATCCCTTAGGACTATCCACAACTGTACCGATCTTAGTGTCGTCTGCAAATTTACTTACCCATTCTAGCCAATTTCTGATCCAAACCATTAAATCGCACTCAATTCCATGCCTCCATATTTTGAGCAGGAGCCCACCATGGGGAACCTAATCAAACGCCTTACTGAAATCCATATACACCACATCAATGGCTTTACCCTCATCCACCTGTTTGGTCACCTTCTCAAAGAACTCAATGAGGTTTGTGAGGCACGACCTACCCTTCACAAAACCGTGTTGACTATCCCTAATCAACTCATTCCTTTCCCGATGATTATCACTCCTATCTCTTACAACTTTTTCCAACACTTTACCCACAACTGAAGTAAGGCTCGCTAGTCTATAATTGCTATAATAGGGTTGTCTCTACTTCCCTTCTTGAACAAGGAAGCAACATTTGCTATCCTCCAGTCTTCTGGTAATATTCCTGTAGACAATGACCGTGTAAAGATCCAAGCCAAAGGCTGAGCAATCTCCTCCCTGGCTTCCCAGAGGATCCGAGGATAAATCCCATCTGGCCCAGGGGATTTATCTATTTTCACACTTTCCAGAATTTCTAACACTTCCTCCTTGTGAACCTCAATCCCGGCTCATCTAGTAGCCTGTTTCTCAGTATTCTCCTTGCCAACATTGTCTTTTTCCAGTGTGAATACTGAAGAAAAATATTCATTTAGCACTTCCCCTATCTCCTCTGATTCCATGCACAACTTCCCACGACTGTCCCTGATTGACCCTAATCTTACTCTAGTCATTCTAGCATACCTATGGAAAGCTTTAGGGTTTTCCCTGATCCTATTCACCAACGACTTCTCATGTCCCCTCCTCACTCGTCTTAGCTCTCTCTTTAAGTCTTTCCTGGCTACCTTGTTTAACGTGGGATAGGATGCAGACATGGACATTTTCAGTCAACCAGTACTTGTTGTTGTCTCAGTTTACTGCCAATTTGTCTGAAATATAAACTGTCTGAAATTTTGCACTGTTGACTTCAGCCACCTGGAAATTAAGAATACCATATCTGACAAGGAAGAGGATACATTCATGTAACCAATCAGTGTTCATATAATCCCAGATCCAACACTGAACTAGCCCAATATGCCAAGCAGTGTGTGTTTCTGCTTGTATGTATTTGATGTCTCTTGTGTCTGTGATATTCCCAATTGTTTGGTTATGTAATGTCATGGTTTGGAACTTTATCATTGAGTACTAAAATGTCAGGTAGATTCCTCTGGGAGGTATCCAGTTTAGATCAGCCTGTTCCTTATAGGGAAAAGGGGAAAAATCTGGGAAAACCTTCCAGGGAGTGGAGCATTCCTCCAGTCACAATGTGTACCACTCTGTTAAAATGCCTCAGGAATATGTGTTTAATGTCAATGTTGAGACCAACCACAGCAACTTAAACCCTTCTGCTCTCAAAGTGATAATCCTCTGACTGATAGGGCTGGTTATGCATCTCTAATCTATTTGTAGATTCCCTATGGTGTGGAAACAGGCCTTTCAACCCATCACCGACCCTCCAAACTGAATCTCAACCAGCCCCATGCTTTTACCCTATAACCCTACATTTCCTATGGTTAAACCACCCAGCCTGCACATCCCCAGATTATTCAGCATGGCCAGACCACTCTAACTTGCACACCTGTGGACTGAAACTGGAGCACCTGACAGAAACACACACAGGCATGGGGTGTATCCTGGTACCACTACATAGGCAATCACCTGGGGGTGGAATCGAACCCAGGTTTCTAGCACTGTGAGGCAGCCTTGCTGAACACTATGCCACCCTATCCTCACGACTGGATGATGGTGAGAGATCAAAGAAAGGAGGGAAAGGATGAATCGCAGTCGGGTGGAGTGGGATGGGATCACGAGAGATGATAGCTTGGGGGAGGTGGTGAGAAACTTGTAATAATTTTTTTAGTGTGCCGATGGAGCTGGTTAAAAATATCAGCACTTGAACCACTGTGACCAACCTCCCTGAAACTTAATCACGAATTGGAGTAAGGCACAATTATACTTCTGACCACAAGTGACTACTTAGCTAAGTTCACTGAGTTGAAGTGGAGACACTAAAATTTCTCATTAACCTTTTGAGAACTGCACTGCCATTTCTTCATCTGATTTGAAATGATGTTAATGCTCGGAACCTCCACTTTCAAATGAGCAGATATTTTTATAGACACCACAAGACTTCCTTGAGCTCTGTTCTTCAAATGATTTATTTTACAAAACATGTGAGAAGATGTGCTTATTTTCTGGCGAGTTGGAAGAAGTGGGGGCTGGGGTGGGGGGGGGGGGGGGTGTTGTTGGGGAGGGAAGTACATTCCACTGTTCCTTTGAGTGCCAGTTAACATCAAACAGAGGGACTGCTTCGTGATCCATTACAGAGCTGCAGACAGCTGTGACTTGGTTTATGAGTCAATGAGGAACTTCATCAATGTTAGGTTGCAGGAGGAACCTTGAAATCCCGTTATGATTGTTCCAGTTGTTGTAACGAACAATTTGTAGCACTGCTCGTTGTAATGCATGAGTTCTCTGTGCTATTATTCAATATATCTAAGAACATAAACACTAGGAGCAGGAGTTGGTCATCTGGCCCTTCGAGTCTGCTCCGCCATTCAATGGTTGATCTTTTTGTGGTGCAGCTCTACTAACCTGCCCTCTCACCTTAACCCTTAATTCCTTAACTGTTCAAAAAAATTATCTATCTTAGCTTGAAAAACATTCAATGAGGTACCGCCAACTACTTCACTGGGCAGGGAATTCTACAGATTCACAACCCTGTGGGTGAAGACGCTTCCCTTCAACTCTGTCCTAAATCTTCTCCCCCTCTTGTTCCAGTTTCACCTGCCAGTGAAAACATCCTCCCTTCTTCTATCTTATGTATTCCCTTCTTAATTTTATATGTTTTTGTAAGGTCCTCCCTCATTCTTCTAAATTCCAAAGAATATAATCCCAATCTACTCAGCCTTTCCTCATAAGCCAACTCCCTCAACTCCAGAATCAACCTAGTGAACCTCTTCTGTACCCCCTCTAGTGCCGGTACGTCCTTTCTCAAGTAAGGAGACCAAAACTGTACACAGTACTCCAGGTGTGGCCTCACCAGCACCTTGTACAGCTGTAGCATAACCTCCCTGCTTTTAAACTCAATCACTTAGCAATGAAGGAAAACATTCCATTTACCTTCTTAATTACCTATTGCACCGGTGAACCAAACCTTCTGTGATTCATGCACAAGCACATCCAGGTGTCTCTGCACAGAAACATGTTGAAATTTTTTTACCATTCAAACAATAGTCCTTTTTACTGTTATTCCTACCAAAATGGATGACTGCACACTTGTCAACATTGTACTCCATCTGCCAGACCTGTGCCTACTCATTTAAACTATCTACCTCCCTCTGCAAAGTTTCACAGTCCTCTGTACACTTTGCTCTGCCACTCAGCTTAGTGTCATCTGCAAACTTTGACACAGTACATGTGGTCCCCAACTCTAAGTCACCCATATAAATTGTAAACAATTGTGGTCCTAACACTGATCTCTAAGGCACACCACTAGTCACTGATTGCCAACCAGAATAGCACTCACTTATCCCCATTCTTTCTTTCCATTAGTTAACTAATCCTCCTTCCATGTTAATGCGGTACCCATAATGCCATGCATTTTTATCTTATGCAGCAGCCTTTTGTTTGGCACCATGTCGGATGTAAGGTAGCTTTACTGTCTGATGGGGTATAGAGATCTGCAGGGCCTGTTTGACCTAGTGTGGCAAATGAAAATAAACTTGGTACACTTAAGAAAAGAGCCCCTTATCTTGAATAAGGTTCTGTTTCATTAGTGATAACAATCAGGTCCAAGTTAAGCTGATAAAATGGACATTGTTACAGAGATTATGAAGAAGACCCAAACAATAGGGTCCTACCCCTTAGAAATCCTTAACAGTTCTCCCATTATCCCTCATATATCATCATCGTAGTCAGTGATGCTTAAGGCATGCCGCAGCACGAATGCTTTCAGACCCTTACCTTCTTTTTTTCACAAAAGCAATTTTGAGTCTTCAGGTGAAATAAATGTTCTGGTACTTTATAACTATTTATATTAATTACAATTGCACATGGTTTCCTCGATTTAAAAAAAATCTATCAAGAAGTAGATTTATAACTGACTTTTTTTAATTTGTGGGATGTTAAAAAAATAGAATAATTTGGTGAGTTGCATAGTAGGCATTGAGGACATTCATGATGCAACTACTAGTACCAAAGGATGGTGAGCATACATTAGAGGAGGAAAAACAACCGGCCTTTTAGTAGATCCTTTCATAAGCCCAAGACATTTCAGAATCTTGGGACCAATGTTCTTCTCTCTAGCTTTTATCTTTTAATCAACATTACAGAAGTAGATTTTCTAATCATCGGTACTTTTTGTGGTTTGCACATTAATTGCTGCGGTTGCTACATTTTCTCAATGTTCCCATGTGGGCAGGTGGATCTTACTGGTTAGGCCAGTATTTATTTCCCTAGTTGCCCTCAGATACAATTACATGTTCTTTTCCACAGTAAACACGGATGCAAAATACTCATTTAGTATCTCCCCCATCTCATGCGGCTCCATACAAAGTCATCTTGCTGATCTTTGAGGGGCCCTATTCTCTCCTTAGTTATCCTTTTGTCCTTAATGTATCTATGAAATCCCTTTGGATTCTGTTTAACCCTATTTGCCAAAGCTATCTCATGTCTTCTTTTTGCCCTCCTGATTTCCCTCTTAATAACACTCCTACTGCCTTTATACTCTTCTAAAGATTCAGTCGATATTTCTTGTTTGTACCTGACGTATGCTTCCTTCTATTTCTTAATCAAAAGCTCAAAAGCTCAATTTCTCCAGTCATCAAGCATTTCTTATACCTACCAGCCTTTCCTTTCATCCTGAAAGGAATATACTGTCTCTGGACTCTCGTTATCTCATTCCTGAAGGCTTACCATTTTCCATCTGCCCCTTTAACGTCTCCCCCATTCAGCTTTTGAAAGTTCTTGCCTAATACCGGCAAAATGAGCCTTCCTTCAATTTAGAACTTCAACTTTTAGATCTGGTCTATCCTTTTCCATCACTATTTTAAAATTAGTAGATGTATGGTCGCTGGCCCCAAAGTGCTCCCTCACTGACACCTCAGTCTCCTGCCCTTCCTTATTTCCCAAGAATAGGTCAAGTTTTGCACCTTCTCCAGTAGGTACATCCACATACTGAATCAGAAAATTGTCTTGTCCACACTTAACAAATTCCTCTCCGTCTAAACCCCTTAACACTATGGCAGTCCCTGTCTATGTTTGGAAAGTTAAAATTCCCGACCATAATCATCCTATTATTGTTACAGATAACTGAAATCTCCTTACAAATTTGTTTCTCCATTTTCTGCTATTAGCGGCTCTATAATACAATCCCAATAAGGTGATCATCCCTTTCTTATTTCTCAGTTCTACCCAAATAACTTCACTGGATGTATTCCCAGGAATATCCTCCCTCAGTACAGCTGTAATGCTATCCCTAATCTAAACACCACGTCCTGCCCTCTCTTGCCGCCCTTTCTATTCTTCCTTTAGCATTTGTACCAGTCTCAGATTGATCTCTTTTCTCACTATCTCCCTGGGTCCTAATCCCCACCTTACCAGTTTAAGAAGATATTTCAATGACCCAAAATGTGAACCCTTCTCCCCTGCACCAGCACCTTCCTTCAGAATCTCATTCTTTTCCCTGCCTATGTCGTTGGTATCAATGTGTACAATGACCACCTGCTGGTCCCGAACATTCTGCAAGCTTTCTGAGACATCCTTGATCCTGGCACCAGGGAGACAACACACCATTCTGATTTTTTGCTGCTGGCTGCAGAAATGTCTGTCTGTGCTCCTGCGTAGAGAGTCCCCGAACATAATCGATCGCTTGGAACCTAATGTACCCTTTATTACATTAGAGCCAGTCTTGATATCAGAAACTCAACTGTTTCTATTACATTCCCCTGAGAGTCCATTACCCCCAACATTTTCCAAAACAATATATTTATTTGAAATGGGGATATCCACAGGAGGTCTGTACTACCTGCCGCCCCCTCCTACCTTTCCTGGAGTTAATCCATCTACCTGACTGTATCTGCAGCTTTCTCTCTTCCTAAAACTGCCATGCATCACACTCCCTACCTCTTGTAAATTCCTCATTGCCTCTAACTGCTACTCAACCAATCCATGCGATCTGATAGGATTCGCAGCCAAAGACACATCCTGCAGACATAATCATTTGTAACATGGAAACTCTCCCTAAACTCCCACATCGGACAGGAAGTGCATATCACTCTACTAAAGGTCATCTTTGCTACTTCCCAATCTACAGACCAAGAAAATAGCACTGTCTTTTTGCTCTGAAAAACAGTGCTCCAGGCTAACTTAGTAACTATGGTCTATTTTTTAAAAATTTAATCAAGAGACAGATCTCAATAAGACATTTAATCAAGAAAGAGCCCACTACACTCACTGCTGTAGACTTACAGCAAGGTTTCATGTTAAAAACTATGTACTGTGAGCTCTCCCACGCAGGTTTCTCCAAGGTCAGCTGTGAATTTTGCTATTTGTTAATTTTCCCGGATGCACTCTGATGTCCAGAGATACATGAGCTCAAACAGCAAAGGCAGTAACTGAGCAGATTCACTGCTGTGTGAGTTCGCAGCGTAGATTTCTTTCTCTCTCGCTCCAGCACTGATCATGTGGTCACCGCCTTTTGTCTGTCGTCCTCCTTTTAAAAGTGCCGTTGTTTTGATCTTTTCTCCCCAAAGTTCCAAAACAATGCAACAGCATATAAAACAGCTCCTGGAATTCGAGAAAATCACCTCCAGCACCTAAAATACCTCAAAAAAGGAACAGCTTTTACAGCCACAACTTTTTCCCATCCTCCAAATTGGATTACCCAGAATCCTTGGTGGAATTAGCTTCAACAAACAACATCTGGAACAGAAATCAAGTCTAAATCATTCTGACCGTGTTTGTTAATCATTTTTGTTTTTAAAAACCTCATTCGGGTTCACTCCAGCCCTTGAGGGCGAGAGATCAGCCATCAATACCTGTGAGAAAGGTGAACTCTGTGGACAAATTCCTTCAGCCAATATAGAACAAATACTGGATTAGTGGTGCTGGAAGAGCACAGCAGTTCAGGCAGCATCCAACGAGCAGCGAAATCAACGTTTCGGGTCCTGATGAAGGGCTTTTGCCCGAAACGTTGATTTCGCTGCTCGTTGGATGCTGCCTGAACTGCTGTGCTCTTCCAGCACCACTAATCCAGTATTTGGTTTTCAGCATCTGCAGTCATTGTTTTTACAATATAGAACAAAGTCCTGTGTGTGAATACATGTAATTTCTGGTGTGCAAACATGATTCTCACAGCAAATGAATCATCAAGAAAAGGATAATGGAGCCTGCCAATCCCTGCTGTGTTTCCCATGGCAACAGGCTATCAAATCAGCATGCACTTGCCTGGTCTGAGTTTAATCAGCAAACTATGATTGACAGTTAATGGTTCCTGCTGCATTTTCATTGCCAAGCATGATCCGATCAATCAATAACTTTTCTCATACTTCATAAATTGTTGTTCTCCTTCTAAATTTGCTTTCTTGCATCCCAGTCCTGATAAGTGCAGGATGAAAAGCTTTGACATTGTGTCCTTTTTAAGGCAGTGTTTAAGCCTTGCATTTATGAAATCATGAGATTTCTCCATGATTGTTTCCTCAAAAAAAAGTATAACTCTTTGGATGGATTAACCCATCGATTTGTTTCCTCTCAATATTTGCACTAGGGTGAAACAAAACTCTCTGACAGACCGTGCCCAGAAGGTGCGCGGAAAGTAACAGGCATTTGAAATGGAAAAATTAAAGTGTCAAAAAAAACTCGCTCTCTATTCTCAAAATCAATATAAAAATGTAAATTAATCAGCCAACAGTGAGCTTGGAAGCTGAGAAGATCTATCATTTTGACAAGTCTGTTTCATACGTTGTACTTAATTTTTGTCTAGACAAACAAAAGACGCTAATTACAAAAGAGACCTGTTAGCCAACGAAGCTGGGTTTAAGCCAGATGATGAGATAGAGGCAGAGCCCTTGCACATGTAAATATATTCACAGAGCACTTCCTCTCTCTGATTATTTGCCTGGTTTGCTTAGTAGTAGGATAGGAAAAGCACTCCTTGGAATAAAGAGACTAATGCCTTGGATAAGATGCTTCCTCTGGGCTTCTACATATCACTTGGTTGTAGATAGGGGTTCACTGGGACTGAGCTCTTCAATTATCAAAGTAAGTGTGTGTGACTGTGTGTGTGTCTGTGTGTGTGCGCACGTGTGTGTGCATGTATGTGTGTGTATGCGTGTGCATATGTGTGTGTTTGATAGGAAAAGCTGCTAATTAACTGAGCAGGAACGAGAGATGATTCCCAGTCTACATTTTGAATTCTGATTTGTTGTAGTTGTCAAGGGTGGAACCAGCTGGGAACTTCAGGAGCCAGTCTGCGTGCCAGCTGCCAGTACAGGTGGTTCATGGGTAGTGAATGGGTTCCATTTTGGAGACCATTCTCAAGTTGATTTATATGTGAGTCAGAAGGCAATGCAGGAAAATATAAAATAGCCATCTGTAAGTGCAGGGTTAAAAATCACACAACACCAGGTTATAGTCCAACAGGTTTAATTGAAAGCACACTAGCTTTCGGAGCGACGGTCCTTCATCAGATGACAATCACCTGATGAAGGAGCGTCGCTTCGAAAGCTAGTGTGCTTCCAATTAAACCTGTTGGACTATAACCTGGTGTTATGTGATTTTTGTCCACCCCAGTCCAACACCGGCATCTCCGAATCGTGTAAGTACAGGGATCATTCATATACTGGAGATCTTTAAAATTATACCCCCTGTATGTGATTGCATTTGTAAGTATGAGCTTTTGTAAGTCAGTCATTCATAAATTGGGGACCCCCTGTAATCCATTTACAGACCGGTACATTATTGAAAATATTGTCAGGGTTTAATTCTAAAGAACTGAAAGAATTTAACATCACCTAAAAATTCTCAAGCAGCTTCTGGTGCAAATTTCTGTAGCATAGTCCTTATCAGCTGATGCATATCAGGCTTTCGGCTGCTATGGAAACCAGAAAATCTTCAAAACGTGTGTTTCTTCCCTATTATGTGCATAATACAGAAAGCTCTAAGTGTAGTGAGGTTCCTTATCAGCTGGAGCAGACATCCTGTGAATTCCATACTCTGAAATCAATATGTGCATTTTAAATCATTCATAATCAAGAATAAAGTGCAAAACTATACAATGACACGGAAATTTGGGTTAGCTCTCATGTAGGCATCGGGTTTATTGAACATGTAGAGGAGATGCTGAGGCATGCTATGATGTAACAGTGACATCAGCAATCATGTGACAAGACTCTGCTGGAAGGTTGGACCATGTACATGTCAGAGCGTGGAGCTCTGCAGCCTTATGAGGAGATGACACCAAGATAAATCTATACATGATGGTAGAGAGAGAGCGATCTTTATGCTACCCTCAAATGTTGTTTAAGAGAAACCTAGAAGTGATCTCCTTACTTGAGGAAGGATGTACTGGCACTAGAGGGGTGCAGAGGAGGTTCACTAGGTTGGTTCCGGAATTGAGGAGACTGCCTTATGAGGAGAGACTGGGATTATATTCATTGGAAGTTGGAAGAATGAGGGGTTATATATTTTAGAAACATATAAAATTATGCAGGGAATAGGTAAGATAGAAACAAGGAGGTTTTGTCCACTGGTGGGTGAAACTAGGACAAGAGGGCATGGCCTCAAAATTAGGAGGAGCAGATTTGGGACTGAATTGAGAAGGAACGTCTTCACCCAGAGGGCCGTGGAATTCCCTGCCGAGTGAAGTAGTTGAGGCTTCCTCATTGAATGATTTGAAAGCTAAGATAGGTAATTTTCTTAAACAGTAAAGGAATTAAGGGATATGGTGAATGGGTGGGTAAGTGGAGCTGAGGCCACGAAAAGATCAACTATGATCGTATTGAATGGTGGAGCAGGCTCAAAGGGCCGGACGGCCTACTCCTGCTCCTAGTTCTTATGTTGAAGCCTGAGCCTCTATGAGGAACAATAGACTCAACGCTAAAACAAATCTAAAAAAAGGGTGGATATATATTTTAATAAGAATTTATCAGGCTGAATTTTTTCCATTTGCAGTTGAAGTGTGCTGGCAAGTGAGTTTCATGACATCTAATCTTCCATACACTTATTCTTATTCTCTTTTTTCTCTAGCTTACATGAACATGCACCACACTTAAAGTCAGGTTGCACTGCACTTCAGAAACAGCAAGCCAGGAACTATTCCCCCAAGCTCCAGCACTTGTGTGATAGACAGTACTTAACTTTAGCTTGATGACAACATTCTATTAATGGTGAACAACATTTGATCTGGTGCTGTGTAAGAGTTTTTTCAGTGCTGGAGTGATGCTAGGTGCATCGGTTATACTTCCCAAAGATGGCAGCTCATATCAAACAACATACACTATTCATCATTCACAATAAGCAAGTTACTGACCATGACCAAACAGCTTTGATTCCCTGATTGGACAGCATTTGGTAAATAATCCTAAATGTGAGATGAATTTAGAATTGACCCCATTCTATGCAGACAGAAAGGACATTGCATTCACTAGGGGTATTTAACACATCTGGTTTAAAATATAAACTGTTAATCGTCAGTCATCATTAACTAGTGCATTCTGTCTATCAATCAGAGCCCATTTGCCAGCATCTTCTCCCGTTTACAGTGAATGCTGTGTGCCCTTTGATATTTCATACAAGTTGTCCTGATGGGTCATGTGTTAAAGTAAAAAGGAAGGTAAAAGGAGTGAAGGATTATCAGGTAAGTCATGAACTCATTGAATGGCAGAACGGACTTAATGGGCTAAATAGTCTCCTTCTGCTCTTATGCTTTATGGAGTGCAAGACAAAAAGTTTCAACTAAATGTGTCTTTTATCAGCAGTAGTAACTTTGTGTATTATCAAATGACTAATTGAATTCAACCAATGTTGGTGGACTAGGTGACTGTGGGATGCTCAAGCGAAGGCAGCAAGGAGGCAATGTAGGATTGAGGATGGACAGATGGTTAACAAAAATCATTCCAAATGAAGTCTGAATTGGGGGAGGCCATTCCAAGACCATGGCTCCCCTTTTCCTGATTTAAGTTTTCACGATGAGGATTCTTCCACTTTCTTACACCAATTTTCAATAAATCTTTCTTAGGCTGTCCATTCACTGGGTAGCCAATGAATAAGGTCATAGCCAGTGACGTTTCTTGTGGGTTTTTTTCCACCTATTTGTCTATTCATATCTATTATATTGTTATCAGATTAAGTGTCTTGTGCCTTCCTCCACTATCAAACAATTTATACACAGCAAGACATTATTGCGTCCACATTTACAGCTGCAAATCAAGGGAAAAGTCATGGATGAGTTTCTGTGCTCAACAGCTACCTTGAACAAAAATATCAATTCTAAACCTTCATTCCCAAAGGAAAGCTTTAATTTTCATTCTCTGCGCTCTATTCCCTTGAGTGAGTGAGAGAGAGAGCTAAATGATGTGGCTGTTGCATCTGCTGGGAACTAAATAGAGAACATCTCAACCAATTTTTATTTGTATTCCTTAGCAGTCACTATTAGAGTGAGGACTGTTGTTTACTTAGGCTCATCTGAATTTAAAACTCACCCCTCGTCCCAGAGGGCCAGAAGCTTCTAATAAGTCAATGTCTGACTCTGCCAAGTCTCACATTTAGCAGCAACTTTCCTAATTACTGACTTTCCTGTGTTTAAAACTATGAGGTGAGAAGGTAATGTGTTCCCTCATTTGAATTGCCAAGTCTGTGCTGAAGTCAATCTGTGAAACTCGATTTTGTGAAGAATCCAGCAAACGCCTTGTGACTCCTACCCCAAGCCAGTTGCTGAAACTGATGCTTTTCTTGACAATGGGTTTGTTCACAGAATGCAACGTTTCATATCTTCCAACATTCCAATCCAGTGGCTTTTCCCCAGGAGTCCTGTGAAAGTGCACACGGAACGTCAACTCTCTCTCCAGTCCACATTTAATTGTTTAAAAAATGTTCTCAGGGTTTGTACCTCTCCCACCCTTATGGGCGGTGAGTTCCAGAACCTCATCATCCTCTGGGGGAAAACATTTTTCCCACACCTTCCCTCTAAACTTCTGCCCCGTTCCCTTATACCTCCAACCCCAGCTCACTGATCCCTCCATCGAGGGAAATATTTCCTCCCATTTGCCTAATCTATATTCCTCATTATTTTATACAGCTCGAACATGTCCCCTCTCAATCTCCTCCACCCCAAGGAAAATAACCCCAATCTGCTTCATCTCTTTACAGAACTGAAACTCTCCAGCCCAGGCAACATCCCGGTAAATCACCTGTATTCCTGATGAAGGGCTTTTGCCCGAAATGTCGGATTTTCCTGCTCCTCGGATGCTGCCTAAGCCGCTGTGCTTTTCCAGCACCACTCGACTCCAGAATCTGGTTTCCAGCAATCTGCAGTCCTTGTTTGTACCTCCTCTGCACCCTCTCCAGGGCTGCCAAGTCCCTCCTATTATGTGGATTCCAGAACTGCACACAATACTCTAGCTGTGGCCTAACCAATGTTTTATACAATTCCAGCATCACCTCTCTGCTCTTAAACTCCATACCTCCATTAATAAAGATAGTGGACCATATGCATTCTTGACCACTTTATTTTAACTCGGGCTGGGATTAAAGAATTCAAGGTATTTGATGAGAAACGTAGCTTCCCAGAGTATTATGTCCAAGAGATTGATAATTTATTGTCCTCAGTCTTAGGCTTCTTCTCTGACACCACAGCACTAAAACTGACTACAGAGGAACCTCAATTATCTGAACGAGTTGGGCGGTCAGTATTTCATTTGAATAATTGATTATTTGGATAATTGATTTGACCTTAAACAAGGGAAGCCATACTGATCTAATGCTGTGGTCTACCAGAGAGTTTATGTATATTTATAATTTTGCTAAGTCTGCTATTTAAACAAACTAATCTTTGCATTCTGCATATTGCAGGTTAAACTGAGAACGACTGAACCCTCACCATCACATAAATATATGAAATCCCAGCATTAAGCTAGGTCCCGAACAGCTTCTACAATCACAAGAGCATTCATCGGTTTCTGCTGAACTCAGTGTTGCAACAGAAAGACAGAAGTACCACCTCACGCATGCGTTTACTTTCTCTGCCATTTTTTTCATGAACGGCCCAGTAAAGAGATGGGAATAAAGCACTTACTTTTGCAAAGGGCCGTGTAACTAACCTTTACGTTCAAAAAAATCCAGTCGCTGTTGTTTGAGCTGCTTGTGTTTCTTTATTTTTTGCCAGCATTTTCACATGTTCTTCAGTGTAGGTAATCCGAATTCACTCACCTCTTTGATGTAACGTCTTTACTGGACCTTGAGATCTTCTTGAGGTAATCTGAAATTCAGATAATTCATTTTCGGATAATTCAGGTTCCTCCCTACCAGGTTCATTATCATCTCAACACACTCCAACAGTGATGACACATTCAGAAGAACTTTCTTTAAAGGAATGTGCTAGGCAATATCTTCTGGTCATGAAGGGTACTGCAAAAATATAATTTCCATCTTCCCCACCAAGAAGTGGAGAGAGCAACGTCTGGCAGGCATTTTGAGAAATTAAGGAAAACCATTATAAACATGTGCAATCACTAGTCTGACCAAATAATATTTGGTGTGGCACAGTGATTCAGTGGTTAGCACAGCTGTTTCACAGCGACAGGGATCTGGGTTCAATTCAAGCCTTGGGTGACTGTCTGTCTGGAGTTTGCACATTTCCCCTTGGCTGAGTGGGCTTCCTCCCACAGTCCAAAGATGTTCAGATTAGGGTGAATTGGCCATGCTAAATTGTCCCATAATATCCAGGGATGGGCAGGATTAGCCATGGTAAAAATGTGAGGTGACAGGGGTAGGAATGGGATGCTCTTCAAAGGATCAGTGAGGACTTGAGGGCCTGAATGGTCCCTTGCTGCCCTGTAGGGGTTCTATGATTTCATCGCGTGTTGGTCTGCTTTCCCCAGGAAGGCAACTAGTCTAATGGAGGAAGTACAGCAGAGATTTACTAAAGGGTATTTTGGGTGAAAGGCTTTAGTTAAGACTCAAGCCTAGTAAAACTCAAGCACATTCCACACTGAAAGAGATGAGTAAGAAGGCAACTCAGTGAGTCAGTTTAAATTCCCCTTTTTTAAAAAGTCTGATTTGTGAATCCAGCTATGTAATTAAAAATTAATATTTGATATGACACATCTTCATGACATCATGGATGATTATGCAACATTGACCTCCGTTGTTTCTGTAATGATTGACAGATTACAGAGCCACAGGTTAGTTATAGCACTGGATGAGGTCATTTGGCCCATCATATTTGAGCCAGCTCTCCCAAAGGACATCATACTCAGTGCCATTCTCCTGTCTTCCCTGCAGAACCCTGCACACTGTTCCTTTCCAAATAGTCATCTAAACGAACTTGATTGTCTTGATTGAATGTGTCTCAACCACACTCTGTAGCAGCACATTCTCGATTATAACCACTCATGGTGTGACAAAACTGTTCCACCTATCACTTTTACTTCTCGTATTAATTATAAATCTGTGCCATCTTGCTTTCGGTTCTTTGACAAGTGGGAACTTTCTCTCCCTACTTACTCTGCTCCGACCTCTCATGGTTTCACTCAGATTTCCACTCAGCCTTTTCATTTCTAAGGCAAACAATCCCAACTGTTCCAAGCTATCTTCATAATTGAAATTCATCATGCCTGGAATCATTCCCTCATTGCTAGCTGTTAATAACATCCAGGGATATGAGGATACTATGGTAATATTACATTGAGGTAGATGGTCAGCCATGATCTAGAAATCTAGAATGGTATAGCAGGCTTGAGGGGGTGAATGGCCTACTCCGGCTCCAACTTGAAGAGATTCTAAAAATTAATTATGAAGGTTTGATCATTTGAATAGGATCAAAAACCACACGACGCCAAGTTATAGCCCAACAGTTTATTTGAAAACATTAGCTCCTACCACCTGACAAAGGAGCAGTGCTCCGAAAGCTATTGATTTCAAATAAACCCATTGGACTATAACCTGGTGCTGTGTGATGTTTTTTACCTTATTCAACCCAGTCCAACACCTGCTCCTCCACATCATGTTTTGAATAGGATACTGTTCCCACTAATTGATGAACTGGTAACTTGTCGCCCAAGTTTATCACCGTCGGAACACAGTGCGAGGTTAGGAGTATTGTTTTTATGAGGAAGGTGCTTAAAAATTCTCCCTGAGGCAATAGTGGAAACAAAAGCCAAAGTATGAATATGTAAGGATGTGCATTGTCTATTCAATCATAGAGTCATAGAGATGTACAGTACGGAAATAGACCCTTCGGTCCAACTCGTCCATGCCGACCACAGATTCCAACCTAGTCCTTCAAGCCTTACCAGCACTTCATGAGATCATGGATTCCAGTTGAGGAAATCTGGTCAGCACAAATGCATTGGGCCGAAGGGCCTGTTTCTGTGCTGTATACCTCTGTGGCTCTGTAACTCCTGCCACAGCTCCACATTATTTTATTCCCTCATCCAGCCAATTTTACTTTCTGGTCTAGCAAAATAGCTTTTAGTAAGAAAAGGGATAAATATCGTCAAAAGTGTAGAGATCAATCATTGAAAGAACCAGTTCTACTGTGAAAAGCCAAACTTATCTCTTGTGATGTTGGCTTCCCTATGATTTAGGACCAGCTTGAACGAGGAAAATCAGTATCAAATCTTGTTCTGGCAGCAGAGTTGCCATAGGAACTGGCTACATTGTAAACTATACAGGAGAAAAAAAATGTGTTCGATAAAAACCATTCAGACATTTGATAAAGCATTATTAGAAGGAAAGAGATTAGTCCTCAACATAACCACTGATATTAAAAGTCTCCTTCGAACGTAAGGGAATACAGTCTTATATTTCATAATATTTTTTAATATAGATAATTATAATGAATACACTTCTTATTTTGTAGAGGAGAAATATTGCAATCTTTTGCAAACAAACAGGCAAATAGCAGAGAGACTCTTGGTACAGATTTAGCTATAACTTGGGTTTAAAGTTTTGTGGGAATTTGCATTGACATGAGGAATATTGATGGCAGAGAGACTTAAAGGCTTTCCAATTTAGTTTTGACATTAAATGCTTCCAAGTCACCTGCAGCGGAGTAAAACTTTCTCTCTAACAAAATAGGATAAAATAAAATAGAATAATAAAACTCAAGCCGAAGGAGGCCAGTTGGTCCAGAGGCTCCTTGCAAGTTTTAATTATTCTTGCTCATCCACTTTGTCTCCTTAGGTGTGATTTCTTTTACTTTCAAGTCTTGATCCAATTCCCCTTTTAGATTCTGCTGTTGAAGCTATTTCCAACCCCCTGCCAACAGAACCTTCCAAATCCTTCTCAAGTCCTTAAGAAATCCTTTTTTTTTTATTGGGTGAAATTTTATGGCTTGTCTCATAGAACATAGAACATCAAAGTGCAGTACAGGCCCTTTGGCCCTCGATGTTGCGCCAACCTGTAAAACCAATCTGAAGCCCATCTAACCGGCACTATTCCATTATCATTCATATGTTTATCCAATGACCATTTCAGTGGTGTGTTTGGAGGTGGAAAGGTCATATAATCGGATGGAGCAGTGATGTAAATGAACCCTGATACACACCCACCTTGGTCAGAGGGTGGGAAAAGCTAACATTGAATTTTCCATCTCATCACCAATTCAGGACCTGACATTGTGGGCCTCAGCCACCCACCCCCAACCCTCCTCTGGTGTTACCCTTGTGATGGGGAAGGCTAGGAGAAAGTGAGGACTGCAGATGCTGGAGATCAGAGTTTAAAAATGTGTTGCTGGCAAAGCGCAGCAGGTCAGGCAGCATCAAAGGAACAGGAGAATCGACGTTTCGGGCATAAGCCCTTCTTCAGGTTGGGTAAGGCTGTCAACCTATGGGATGCATGCAAACCTAACTCTGCACAGGCTGCTTGTAGTCTCACAGATTAGGGAGTGTGGGGTCTTTCCTGGCTGTCACTGCCTAGTCAGGCGATGCAATATGGTGGAGAGGACCCCCCTGGAGAGCTGCACAACACCTTAGCTGCCAACCGCTCCCCTTGCAATCCACCCCCACTCCACCCATCCCACCCCATGAATCACCTCCCACCGTAACTGACGTATGCGCTGAGCCAATCTTGAGCTGGTCCATCCAACGAGGTGTCATTCCAGCAGCAGCCACAGCCTCCCAGTGGCGCTGCCATTCAACAAAGCCCCAAACAGCTGATTGGCCAGCAACCATCAGTTGGTGACATTTCCATCCCCTTGGGGTACTTGATCCTGGAAAAGTCTGCCAGTGGCTCCTTCAGTGCTAGAGCGGCACTCTTAATACTGGCAAGGTTTCTCAGAGAAGGTATCTGAAATAACTCCACAGAGGCCAGTGTCCCAAGTCACCCTTTATTTACATGTGCATAGTACTTGACACTGATCCAGCTCCCTCAGAGCCAGCTCTCAGAGTGAACAGAACCCCTGACACCCCTGTTTCTATCCATCAGCCAGGGCTCTCTGATTAGACTGGGTTAACAGCCCCAGTCAGCGAACTCATATTCGATGAGATCCACCTGGCTGACCTTGTTCCAATCACTACAGTATCACGGTTCTCTCATATGCAAGAAATACCTTAACACCTCCAGAAAATCCAGCCTATTGTCTATAACATCCTCCTGTCACTGTGTGCTCTTTTGCCAATCACCTTAAACCTGTGATCTCTGGTTATTCAATAAACCTCTACTTCCTCTCTCACACATAGTCCTCACATTGCTGATAATTCCTTGAACTCTCTGAGTGAGATTGGCAAACTGTTGCCAGTTAAGGTTACATTATGGCTCAGCCTATTTGACAGTAAAGAAGGAAGATGTGACATGGAGGAAGAGACTATTACACGGACCTTAGTTTTGGATTTGCAGTCACGTAATGTTTATTTTTGCAACTGAATTGGATGTTTGTGATTCTATTTCACATTCAGGCATGTAATCAGAATTGTGCACATTTACACCCTGGTGAAAGAAACAACAGGGTTTTTATTTTAAAGTTCTCTTTCTCAAAACTGTAATTATCATATTCAGATATTTCCATGACAAATGGTTGATTTTATTCATTATTCAAACCCACCATTACTCGATTTGTGTAACAAATACTTAGCCCAATATGATTAATTAAATCAAAAATTTCTGGAAATTCTTGGCTGTTAGTATTTTGAAGAGATTAACTCAATGTTTCTGATGTGATTCTCTCCAAAATGTGGTTCAATTAATTTTCATTGCCTCGGTCATGTCTGCACCAAATGCCTTAATCCACATTTTCAGTATACTCTGTTTATTTCAGCTTTTTCCTACATTCTTGGCTTTCTCATTTTGACTCAGTTCTAATACCCTATCAGTGCTCTGAGCAGATATCAAGCCCAGAGGCGGTTGTGCCATACTGTAATCAATTTGGCATGATAAATTCTACCAATCCCTCAATTGGCTGTGGAACAATGTCAAGCTTTGCTCAGAAATTCGGATTTGATTGGGTTTGGGAAGTGCAGTCCCCATTCCTGAAGGAACACATTGGGTGGAATCTACAAGGTAGGTCTTATCTCCTAACTGAAAAGTCTGTGAGACACCAGTCACCCTTTTCTGACGATGTTTCACTGTATCTCCTGCAGCTTGGCAGTTCTTAGATCACCAATAGCCCGCCACCTGCAATTAGGACCCCTGTTGGTGGGAGATGGAAGGTGCAGGTGAGATGGTGTTTCACCAGCTCGGAGCTGTGTGACAATCACTGGCCTTCAGCTCCCACAATACCTTGGTGACCTCTGCTGGAAGAGGAATCCTGGATTGGAGATTCCAGGTAGTTTGTTGAAGTCAGGGGTGGGGTGGGGTGGGGCCGATCAAAGGGAGAATCATAGAATCTCTGCAGTGTGTGGAAGCAGGCCATTCCACCTATCGAGTCCACACTGATCCTCTGAAGAGCATCCCACCCAGACCCAAATCCCCATCCTTTCCCAGTAACTGCATTTCCCATGGCGACTTGACCTAACCTACATATCTGTAGACATTAAATGCAATTTAGGATGACCAATGCACCAAACCTGCACATCTTTGGACCACGGGAGATTCGATCCACATACGTTGTGCTGAATGGCCTCTTTCAGTACTGCAATCGTTTTGTGATGCTGTGTTTCTGTCTTTCAGGATCTAGGCTGCTACCATCATGAAACTACTTCCACTGCCATCTCCTCAAAAGGAACATTCAGTTATGACTCACAAACAAAAACAGAAATTACTGGAAAAGCACAGCAGGTCAGGCAGCATCTGTGGAGAGAAATCAGAGTTAATGTTTCAGGTTGAGTGACCCTTCCCCAGTACTCGACCCAAAATATTAACTCTGATTTCTCTCCATAGATGCTGCCAGACCTGCTGAGCTTTTCCAGCAATTTCTGTTTTTGTTTCTGATTTACAGCATCCACAGTTCTTTTGGTTTTTTTTTGTTATTCAGCTATGGTTGTTAAAAGATGAATCTGTTTAACTGGTGCTATGATCTTCAGTAGTGTCACAGAGTTTGGGAAGTCAGTAAGGCGTGAACTCCCATCACTTGAAGTTTGGGCCTCTGTTCTTGCCCTAAGACTGCTGCCTGATAAGGAATTGGGTTGGGTACAGATAAGAATATTGACTGGAATATCTTAAAACTATCTCCTTCCCCCTTTGAATCATTTTATAACCCAAACTCTCAAGTTTATTATTCATCCTGCTGATTTTCACTCAATGCATATCCCTCACACATTCACTGTTAGCTGCCCTTCCTGTTATAGGCCCTGCCCACTTTCACTCATTACACACCCTGCACATTTTCGCATGGTAACTGGCATCAAATTTCACTGAAAATCAACAGAGAACCCACTTTGCCATGTTTGAACTGACCTGGGAGTGCTCGATGTTGAAATTGCTTAAGAAAAGAAAAATGTTCAGAAAAGATTTCCAAGGATGTTGCCAGGGTTGGAGGATTTGAGCTATAGGAAGAGGCTGAATACACTGGGGCTGTTTTCCCTGGAGTCAGAGGCTGAGGCGTGACCTTATAGAGGCTGAGGGGCATAGATAAGGTAAATAGACAAGGTGTTTTCCCTGGAGTGGGGGAGTTCAAAACTAGAGGGCATAGGTTTAGGGTGAGAGGGGAAAAGCTTAAAAGGAACCTAAGGGGCAACTTTTTCACGCAGAGTCTGGTGCATGTGTGGAATGAGCTGCCAGAGGATGTGGTGGAGGCTGGTACAATCATAGTTTAAAAGGCATCTGGATGGGTCTATGAATAGGAAGGGTTTAGAGGGATATGGGCCAGGTGCTGGCAAACGGGACTAGATGAGGTTGGGATATCTGGTCGGCATGGACGAGTTGGACCGAAGGGTCTGTTTCCGTGCCGTACATCTCGATGACTCTATGACTTTATGTTCCAATTGCATGGTTTCTTGGATGACTTCAGCAAATCTCAAAATCTTTCCCACCCCCAAGAGTGACTATTGAGGTGTTACCACTTCTGCATTGTGGGAAAACAAAGCAGTCAGTTTGTGTAAGATTCGGGAAACAACAATAAAGTACATGACCAGGATTTTTCATTGTTTTTTTTCTGATGTTGAATAATTTTTGGCTTGCTGTCTTCTCAACAACGTATCAGTTTCATGTTTTATCTTCGGGGTCTTTAACAGTCCAACGCTACCTTGAAATATTAGCCTTGATAAAGTGATCAAGTGTTTGGACTGGGCACTTCATTTCGTGTAACAATGATAAATGTTCCATTTAGTAAACTCGCAAATTAGCCTCCTAATGACAGGAAGAGGAAGGATCACTTTTAAAGCGTGTTTATCATTTTACAAATTTGAACCCGCTGCATTAGTTTGTGCTACACTGAGTTGGGGAACTTATCCTGCAAAAGCATTTAACACAGGAATCTATACATTACACTGAACCGTCAACACAGAAACTGCCCAACTGGAACTTAATCTGCTGTGAAATGTGATATTTTCAGAAAGCCTAGTGTCCTTGACTGATCTCCCTCCTGAAATCTCATCCTCCCCACCGTCTCTGCTTGCAGGGCTGGAGGGCAATTAAAATATTGGCTTGGTTTTCCTAGGATTTATCTGCCTTTTTGTTTTAAGCCATAAATATCCCTGCACATTTTACAGCCTGTACCAAACGGTCAATAAACTTTTAAAGCAAAAAATTGAACAGGTCTGATTAATGACACTGCCGATGATTGCCATAATTCATACTTCAGCCTTTGAACCAAAAAATGAGAGCTTCAGGCATGAGCACACTGTATCATCCTGTAACCACCTCCTGACAGTCAGAAGACCTTGCCTTTGCCTGTGATTAATTACCAGCACTCCAATTAATGTGAAGAAAGCCCACTGAACATTCATCACTTCATACAAACAGATTTGTTTCCTAATTCTAAAGGGAAACACATTTTCTTGGCGTGATTCAGCAGTTGCAACACTGCAATTGGGTATGTTGAGGAAGAAATGCAAATATGGTAATGCGATTTATTTTATTTATTTTGGATCTGCTGGATGCTGGATGGAAAAACGTCACACATGAGATAAAGCAGTGGAATCAAAATAAGTGTATACATAGGGTGTCCCGAGTTTAAATGTACCATTCTACTCATTCTTTATACTTATTCTGTCGATATCAAAATTTTTGCACTCACATGTCCCAGGTTTTTAACACATTGGGACTAACTATTGCTGAATACAGAACCATGTTGTTAAAGTTTCTCAAGACAAACACCAGAATGTCAAACTTCAAATGACTATAATACTATATTAGAATGTTGTCTGACAGGTTGGGTCAGAGTGGTGCTGGAAAAGCACAGCATGTCAGGCAGCATCCGAGGAGCAGGAAAATCGACATTTCGGGCAAAATTGTCAAGTCAGCTCTGATTGGGTTAGGTGTTGTCATGTGGAAAAGACCTGGGAATCAGGACTGATTACTTTCCTCAGTCTTTCTGCATTCTACCAGTGTTCAAAACACAGAATTAGCATAACCATGTCATTGCTTTCTTGACATATCTACACTCAGCAACTCTGGCAATAATCAGTAAATTCTCAATAGAACAATATACAGATAACGTGGGGTAACAGCGCTCTGCTTGGTTTAGTTATGTTCAGGTATTAAGCCTGATCCTCTCTTTGATACTTGAGTGAAACATTCTCATCCACTGATTCATTTATGAACAAACACTGCACACATTGAAGAGCTAAGTTCAAGTTCATATTTAAAGCAATTTCATATTTAAACAGTCAGAGGAACAATCCAGAAACTGGGATTATGAAAAGGAATGGGCTCTGGCCACAGTTAGGACAGAGGCTCTGACAGCGTGCTGGACTATCTCCCTCTCCCCTGCTGCAGCAACATAATGACAACAATTGAAGCTCTTTGTTTCTTCAAGCAGATACCGAGGGTACCTTTGCATGATTGTAGTTGTACACTGCTCCTGGTTAGTTGGTGCACAGTGGGAGGAGAGAGATATATTGTATACTGATACACTTGTACCTCCCTCTGGTTATACCTCCATTAAAGATTTGATTAAAGTAGCTCATATGGGATAGTCAAACAAAAGCCAATTCACTCTTGTCCACTCTACAGTGCTGTTGAAGACCCATATCATTCCCTCCCTGATAGGTTTTGACAGCATGGACTGCCCAACCTGCTTTATCCCAGGCATTGAGGTAGACTTTCATCAAGCTTATGAAAAACTTTCTGAAACTCTGAAAGCTCAGCATGACACCACAGTCTTCCTGCTGGGGAGGCACAGTAGCTCAGTGGTTAGCACTGCTGCCTCACAGTGCCAGGAAATTGGGTTCGATTCCAGCCTCAGTGTGGATTTTGCACATTCTCCCTGTGTCTGTGTGGGGTTACTCCTGTTTCCTCCCACAGTCCAAAGATGTGCAGGTTTGGGTGGATGGGCCATGCTAGTGTCCAGGGATGTGCAGCTAGGTGGGTTATCCAAGGGAAATGCAATGTTAGTGGGGATGGGTCTGAGCAGAATGCTCTTCAGAAGGACTGTGTGGACTCAATGGGTTGAATGGCCAGCTTCCACTCTGTAGGGACTCTATAGCCCAGAATCATGTCACTATCCTGATTCTGAAGCCATCTTATCATATCAGACCACATCAAAGTGAAAATTGTCCACCACCAAAATAAAGCTATCAGTGTCTATTGTATTTAATTAAAAACCTATAGACCTCACCAATGGTGTTATTGAATGTTTAAGTGGGAATCTCCACAAAGTCTTTTTTCAGCAAAATTAAGTGTGGCTAGCCCACTTTCTTGTGGGTTTAAACACGGAACTAACTTCAGTTTGAGGCTGAATTAATGAAAATTAGGATCTGATAATGGATACATCCTGCATGTGGTTTCATGTCCATTGTGTGTGTCTCTGACACTGAGATGAATACAGACCCCTTAATCGTATTCAACTTTCCACGCTTCACAATTAAATTTCAATTAAAATTTCATATACATTTTCCTTTGTAAAAAGTGATAACATCTCAAACATAAAAGGAAGGGTTTGGAGGGATATGGGCCGGGTGCTGGCAGGTGGGACTAGATTGGGTTGGGATATTTGGTCGGCCTGGACGGGTTGGACCGAAGGGTCTGTTTCCATGCTGTACATCTCTATGACTCTATGACTCTAAATCTGGGCACATTTAAAGTAAACATTTCACACAGAGGTTTTCTGCTTTCCGAGTATGTTGAAAGTTGGGTCTCAGACATGCTAGAATAAACTGCTGAATCTCCTTAAGGACACAGCTAGTTTTAACAACAGCGTGAGTAGGGCTTTAGTGAGAATATTTATTTGAAAGTATTTCACCATGGCAGCGCAATGTGAGTTATTGCTTCACATGGAACTTGAACAAATAACTTTCTTGCCCCAAGATAAGAGTGCTATCAACGAAAGCAACTTCCAAAGTTAAAAAACCTCTTTCTGAGCTGGATTCCAATTACATTCCACAGAGGAATGGACCCAAAACTGAGCGAGTACTGCCTCTGGTTTCTTTCATGCT
Source organism: Chiloscyllium punctatum (assembly GCF_047496795.1). Lineage (NCBI taxonomy): Eukaryota > Metazoa > Chordata > Chondrichthyes > Orectolobiformes > Hemiscylliidae > Chiloscyllium > Chiloscyllium punctatum. The sequence goes on from NC_092765.1 coordinate 13,949,775, forward strand.
GGAAATTACTTTTCACTGGAATATGAAGAAAAGTCAAATGCTCAAATTGAACAGTATGTGGGTACCATGCCAATAACTAACTCGGCGAGCTATGAGAAATAACTTCCCTCATGTCTAAAGCTTATCAAGCGATGGAACCAAACCCATTCACTTGAAGATCACATTGTCATATTTTTGTAAATTAAAGTTTCTCTGGGTCACTGCTGCGGAACTTTTGAAGCATGCAAAAACAGAAATTTCTGGCAAAACTCCTGACACAGCTCCTATGGAGTTAAGGTTTTGGGTCAAGAATTCACGCAGCCTCTGCAATTTACAGGTCAGTCTGCCAGACTATAACAGAACCCCCCCCCCCCCCCCCCACCCCATGAGCAGGCCCCACCCCCCGCCATGAGCAGGCTTTATGAGAAAGTTAGAGTTGGATCTGACAGTAGTCAGTTCCTGGGAGGATAGGTGAGGATGGGTAAGGGGAGTGGGGTGTCAGAGTAACTGAGGCTACCTCTGCCACATCGACAGTTCTGAATGAGCAGGTAAAAAGCCAGAGGGAGGGGTCCCAGTGGAAAGAGAATGTTGGAGGTGGGCAGAGGAGTCTGTGGGACGGGGAGTGGATCGAGAAAAATGCAACATTTACAGCAGAGAAGGAGGCCATTTGTCCTGTTGTGCCCAAAGGAAGAACTGTTTACCTGAATCCCACTTTCCAGGTGTGCTGCCCTGTAGGTTATAAGACTCCAAAATGCATATCAAAATGTGTCTTAAGTGCAATGATGTTTTCTATCCCTAGCACCCTCCCAAGCAGTGATTCCCAGACTCTCACAGGTAAAAATAATAATTCTCAACTCCCAAGTAAACTTTCTGACAATCACATTCATTCTATCCTCTAGTTTCTGACTTTTCTGCTAATTGTAAGTGGGTCTTCACAAATATCCTATATAATTTTCATCAACTTGTTCAGTTATGTTATGCAGTAAGTGGGACATGAACCCAGGATTTCTGACCTTTAGGTAAGGAGACTGCCACTGACCCCTAGTCAGTCTACCTATCGCCCTCATGAACCGATGCACCTGAATTATATCTCTCTTCAGCCTCCAGTGTTCCAAAGAAACCAATCCCTGCCTTTCCAATCATTCTTCATTGCTAAATTCTGCAATTCTGATAACATTCTTATAAACTCTATTGTACTCTTTTCACTGTCACTACATCGTTCCAGTCTTGCCCTTCTATGTAGAAAGTGCACCTTTCTCGATTTTCCTGCTAGTGGCGATGATTTTTAGTGGTTAATTCCTACATTATTCTCGATATTAAAGTATTTTAATACTAATACGTGTCCTAGGCAGAAGTGAGGACTGCAGATGCTGGAAACCAGAGTTTAGATTAGAGTGATGCTGGAAAAGCACAGCAGATCAGGCAGCATACGAGGAGCAGGAAAATCGAGGTTTCGGGCAAAAGCCCTTCATCAGCCCTTCCTGATGAAGGGCTTTTGCCCAAAACGTCAATTTTCCTGCTCCACGGATGCTGCCTGACCTGCTGTGCTTTTCCAGCACCACTCTAATCTAATACGAGTCCTGCCAAATTAGTTATACATATTACTCAACCAAATCTATATTTCTAATCAGATATTGTTACTATGGACTTACACTTCCTGAATATATTTCATTTCCCAATCAGGTATTGTCTCTTTTCTTGCTGTGTTTGCACTCCCAAATGCATTACTTCACAGTCCTATAAATTGAGTTTGATTTCCATTTTTATTTACCTCCCTGACTAGTATATTGATACCTTAATCTTGAAAGAATAGAGTATTGCAACTCCCAAGGAGAGGTTATTATTATAAAACCAAGAACTGGGGATGTTGGAAATCTGGAACAAAACCAGAAATTGTTGGAGAAAATCAACAGGTCTGGCAGCATCTGTGGAGAGAAAGCAGAGTTAATGAGTCTGGTGATCCTTCATCAGAATTAGTTATCCCTTGCTTTCAAACTATTGTCAGTCAGTGTATTTTAGCCTGAGTTAGACAGACTTTTAATCCACAAAGCAAGCAGGCATGCAGCAGAGTGGAGTTAAAGCCGTGATCAGATTAGTCATAAGCCTCTGAATATTGGGTCAGGCCTGAGGGTCCAAATAGTCCATCCCTCCTCCTGTTTTGTATGTTCCAATTAGAATCCTTCAGCTTCTGCTGATTAAAAAGGTGCATCATTTGCATTACAATTTGTGTTCTTTTGATTATTCAGTCAGCCAGATATCAAACATTGCAGTGCTAAGAGTAAACCAATTATTCTGTCACAACGATACATCAAACAAGATAGGGACAAGCTGCTGTCCAATGTTTGCAATTTAAGTCAATCTACAGTTTTGATCAACTGTGGAGATTCCATTTTCAGTGATCCTTGGGCAGCAGAAGGCTTCAATGTGAGTTCTCTGGACTCCAGTGATACTCATTGCTCCTCTGTATGTTCTGAATGAGGTACATTTAGCTGAAGGAGAGTGTCACTGGACTCGAAAAATTTGTTCAGATTTCTGTCCACAGATGCCGCCAGACCAGCTGAGGTTTTTCCAGCAATTTCTGTTTTACTGAGTTCCTCTGCTTCAAGTCATCCATCTACCAACGTAACACTAGAAAATTGCAATACTATCCCTACAGATCAGAACGAGGATTTTGTGTTTCTAACACACATACTTTGAGCTCTCCAGAGATGAGCTAAGAAAACACTTAGTGAATCAAGGGCGGAGAAAAATAATTAAAATACCCGTGTTTTTCAATGAATCAATAAATAGTGCAACAATTATGATCATGCTTATTTTGCTCAATCTCTGGGTAATTATAAAAAGATCTCACCATACCTTCCCATGTGGGTGGGCTAATTTGTTTGACTCAATTAAATAATTTCCTCGTCAGACTTACTTCTGGGCTGGGGAAATGGTCTGTGGCAACACTGCCACTAATCCCAATCCAATTACCAACCAATCAGCACTCCCCTGATCCTATAGTATAAGGTTTAGTTTTGCCCTTGTATTGGTATTCTTGCGAATTGTCCTGATGAGTGCAAAATAAACAGCTTTGACAACAAAGACTTTTTTTCAGCAATACACATGTATTAAGTCAGGAGTGACCTATATCACATAATTGGGGGAAGCACTGAGGGTAGCAAGGACACAAAACATACTCTGGGTGGGGGGATTCCAATGTCCATCACCAAGAGTGACTCAGCAGCAGCACTACTAATTGGGATGATGGGGTCCTATTATCCAGGATGTTGCTGGGGATGGACGGTTTGAGTTTTAAGGAGAGGCTCGATAGGCTGGGACCTTTTCCACTGAAGTATAGGAGGTTGAGGGGTGACCTTATAAAGGTTTACAAAATCATGAGTGTATAGATAAGGTGAATGGCAGGTATCTTTTCCCTATGGTGGGGATGTTAAGACTAGAGCGCATATTTTTAAGGTGAGAGGAGAAAGGTTTAAAAAAGACATGAAGGGCAACATTTTTATATAGAAAGTGGTTCATGTGCAGAAGGAACTGGTGGATGTGGGTGTAGTTACAATGTTTAAAAGACACTTAGATAAGTGCATAATAAATATTGAGGGATATGGGCCAAGCGTAGGCATGTTGGACGGGTTTAGTTTGGGATTATGGTTGGTGTAGACTAGTTGAACTGAAAGGTCGATGTCCATGCTATGTGACTGTATGATGGCGTGACATAGATCCAGACAAATAGCCATGGCAAGAGGTGAGGGAATAATCAATAGGGAAAGACACACCTGACCTCATCCTGACCAACTTGCAGACTGCAGATGCATCTATCCATGACTGTATCAGTAAGAGTAATCACTGTACTGTCCTTGTGGAGATAAAGTCCCACCTTCTCATTGAGAATACCTTCCATCGTGTTGTTTAGGACTATCACCATGTTAAGTGAGATAGGCTTCAAACAAATCTGGTATCCATGATGCACTGTGGGCCATCAACAGCAGCAGAAATGTGCTCCAAACAATCTGCAACCTCTTGGCCCAGCATATCTCCCACTCAATCATTACCGTCAATCCGGGGTATTAACCCTGGTTCAAAAGTCATGCAAGAGGGCATGCAAGGAGCAGCACTGGGCATACCCAAAAATGAGGTGTCAACCTGCTGCAACCACCAAATAAGACTATCTGCAAACGGCATAAGCAGCAAGTGGTAGACAGAGCTAAATGATTCCACAACCAACAGATCAGATTGAAGCTCTGTAGTCCTGCCACATCCAGTTAGCAATGATGGTGGACAATTAAACAACTCACTGGAGAAGGAGGCTGCACCAATACCCCCATCCTCAATGGTGGAGGAGCCCAGTACACATCAGTGCAAAAGATAAGGCTGAAGCATTCACAGCAATCTTCAGCCCGAAGAGCCAAGTGGATGATCCATCTCAGCCTCGTCCAGTGGTCTCCAACATCACATTTACCAGTCTTCAGCCAATACGATTCACTCCACATAATGTCAAAATTTGGTTGGAGTCCCTGGATACTTCAAAGGCTATGGCCTCTGACAACTTCCCAGCAGTAGCACTGAAGACTTGTGCTCCAGAACTTTCCACTCCCCTAGCCAAGTTATTACAGTACAACTACAACACTGGCATTTACTCAACAACATGGAAAATTTCCCAGGTATATCTCCCATACACAAAAAACAGAACAAATCTAACCTGGCCAATTACTGCCCCATCGGTCAACTCTCGATCAACAGCAAAGTGATGGAAGGTATCATCAACAGGGCTATCAATCAGCACCTGCTCAGCAATAACCTGCTCAGTGATGTCAGTTTGGGTTCTGCCAGGGCCTCTCAGCTCCCAACCTTATTACAGTCTTACTTCAAACATGGACAAAAGAGCTGAATTCCAGAGGGGAGGTGAGTGTGACAGCCCTTGACATCAAGATGCCCCAGCAAAACTGGAATTGATGGGTATCAGGGGGCAAACTCTCTGCTGGTTGGAGTCATACCTGGTGCATAGGAGATGGTTGTGGTTGTTGCAGGTCAGCCAGCTCCAAGACATCTCTGCAGAAGTTCCTCAGGGTAGTTTCCTAGTTGCAACCATCTTCAGCTGCTTCACCAATGACCTTCCCTCCATCATAAGGTCAGAATTAGGGATGTTTGTCATTGATTGTATAATGTTAGGCACCATTTGTGACTCCACAGATACTGAAGCAGGCTAGGTTCAAATGTAACAAGATCTGGACAATATCCAAACTTCGGCTGACAAGTGGTAAGTCACATTTCTGCCACACAAATGCCAGGCAATGACCATCTGCAATAAGAGACAATCTAATCACCATTCCTCAACATTCAATGGTGTTATCATCACTGAATCCCTCACTATCAACATCCTGGAGTTACTATTGACCAGAAACTCAACTGAACCCGCTACATAAATATTGTGGCTACAAGGGCAGGTCAGAGGCTAGGAATACTGCTAGCAGAAAGTGAGGACTGCATATGCTGGAGATCATAGTCAAAGAGTGTGGCGCTGGTAAAGTGTAGCTGGTCAGGCAGCATTAATAATGAAGGGCTTATGCTCAAAACATTGATTCTCCTGCTCCTCGGACGCTGCCTGACCGACTGTGCTTTTCCAGCACCACACTCTTCAGCTGGAATACTGCAACAAGTAACTCACCTTCTGACTCCCCAAAGCCTGTGCACCATCTAGAAGGCACATGTCAGGCATTTAATGAATACTTCCCACTTGTCTGGATGGGTGCAGTTCCAACAACACTCAAGAAGCTTGACACCATCCAGGACAAAGCAGCCCCCTTGATTGGCATCACATCCACTCCCTCCACCACCGATGCTCAGTAGCAGCAGTGTGTACCATCAACAAGATGCACTTTAGAAATTCACCAAAGATCCAAGACAGCACAACCCATAACTATTTCCATCGAGAAGGACAGGGGCAGCGGACATATGGGATCACCACCCTTTCAAATTCTCCTCCAAGCCACTCACCATCCTGACTTGGAAAGATAACTCCATTCCTTCACTGTCACTGGGTCAAAATCCTGGAATTCCCTTACTAATGATATTGTTGGTCAACTCACAGCAGGTGGGCTGCAGCGGTTCAAGAAGGCAGCTCACCACCAACTTCTCAGGGGCACCTTGGATGAACAATAAATGCTGACCAGCCTGCAATGCCCACATGATAAAAATGAATAAAAGAAGTACCCCATCATCAGTGCTCAAGTGGCGCAGCAGAAGGTACTGCATGTACTATCAAATCATTAATCATTAAGTGTCATGATCAATATAACAATATACCTTAAGAGATATGCATATTTTATCATCAGCATATTACAGCATGTGATTTGAGGATATAAAGGTATCTATGTGTATCTCATAGGTGTGTAAAACCAAATCTTAAATAAAAAATTCCAGGACTTTCTTAGGATGGCTGAATAATTTCATAGTAAAACTGTGAACAGTGTAAAATTGTGGACTGGGTTTTTTTGTGGCTATGGATTCCTGCAGTGTGCAGATGATCAGGAGCCCATTCATGTATCTGCCTACATCTTAAATGACACTATCATGCCTGCCTCCACCACCTCTGCTGGCAACACCAGGCACCCACCACCCTCTGCGTAAAGAACTTTCCATTCATATCTCCTTTTTCCGCCTCACCTTGAACTCATGACCCCTAGTAATTGAGTCCCCCACTCTAGGAAAAAGTTTCTTGCTATCCACCCTGTCTATACCTTTAGATTAGATTAGATTAGATTAATTACAGTGTGGAAACAGGCCCTTCGGCCCAACAAGTCCACACCGCCCTGCCGAAGCGTAACCCACCCATACCCCTACATCTACATCTACCCCTTACCTAACACTACGGGCAATTTAGCATGGCCGATTCACCTGACCTGCACATCTTTGGAGTGTGGGAGGAAACCGGAGCACCCGGAGGAAACCCACGCAGACACGGGGAGAACGTGCAAACTCCACACAGTCAGTCGCCTGAGGCGGGAATTGAACCCGGGTCTCTGGCGCTGTGAGGCAGCAGTGCTAACCACTGTGCCACCGTGCCACCTCTCATGATTTTGTAGGCCTCAATCTGGTCCCCCCTCAACCTTCATCTTTCTAATGAAAATATTCCTAATCTACTCAACCTCTCTTCAGAGCTAGTGCCCTCCATGCCAGGCAACATCCTGGTGAACCACGTCTGCAACCTCTCCAAAGCATCTACATCCTTTCGACCACATTTCAATGTGTTTCAAATGTGGTTGGACTGAAGTCTTATACAACTGTAACATGGCCTGCCAATTCTTGTACTCAATACCCCATCCGATGAAGGAAAGCATGCCATATGCCTTCTTGACCACTCTATTGACCCGCATTGCCCCCTTCAGAGTACAATGGGCCTAAACACCTATATCTCTCTGTACATCAATTTCCCCCAGGGATTTTCCATTTACTATATAGTTTGCTTTTGAATTGGTTCTTCCAAAATGCATCATCTTGCATTTGTCGGGATTGAACTCCATCTGCCATTTCTCTGCCCAACTCTCCAATCTATTTATATTCTGCTGCATTCTCTGACAGTTTCCTTCACTATCTGCTACTCCATCAATCTTAGTGTCATCTGCAAATTTGCTAATCAGATCACCTATACCTTCCTCCAGATCACTTATGCATGTCACAAACAACAGTGGTCCCAGCACTGACCCCTGTGGAACACCATTGGTCACAGTTTTCCATTCTGAGAAACTCCCTTCCACCACTACTCTCTGTTTCCTGTTGCCCAGCCAGTTCTTTATCCATCAAGCTAGAACACCCTGGACTCCATGTGACTTCACTTTCTCCATCAGCCTACCATGGGGAGCCTTATCAAATGCTTAACTGAAGTCCATGTATATGACATCTACAGCCCTTCCCTCATCAATCAACTTGGTCACTTCCACAAAGAATTCTAGTAAGTTGATAAGACATGACCTTTCTGCACAAAACCATGTTGCTTATCACTGATAAGCCCATTTTCTTCCAAATGGGAATAGATCCTATCCCTCAGTATCTTCTCCAGCAGCTTCCTTACCACTGATGTCAGGCTCATTGGTCTAAAATTACTTGGATTATCCCTGCTACCCTTCTTAAACAAGGGGACAACATTAGCTAGTCTCCAGTCCTCCGGGACCTCACCCATGTTCAAGGATGCTTCCAATTCACCTCATTAGAAATTCAGGAAACCACCTAAGAGAAGATTGGCATCTATTATTGCATATAAAATAACATATTGCCAAGTTATTTGTGTGAAGGGAGCTACATGTCAAATATGTGGTGAGGGACAAGTTTTGCATTTTCATTAATAATCCAATAACTCATTAGAATCCATTTATGCAGAGAAGCATTTGTTCTTAGTTTATTTCATGAGCTACAAAGGAATTTTACTGCACATTTGGCTGATCATTGAGATCTGTGAAATTTTGTGAAGTGGAAAAACAGCTGATTTTGTACTCTTTGATCTGGCTACAAGAAAACCCTCTCTCTACATTTCCCAATTAAAAAAAAATCTAAAACCTTGGATCTGTAAACGTTTTTGACAATTCTCAAGAAACTCACATACTCAACCATACTGAACTTTCTGTTCTGTTTTACCCAAATGCATATATATTGACAATTTACAGCACAAAGTTCAAACTATAGTTTAAATTCTTTCTTTCGTCCAGGGTCCTAATTAATGCAAAGTATTTTCATTTTTTTAAATCAGAAGATGACCACACACATACATGAATTTTCATTTGCCTTTTTGGGATAACAATTTTTGCATCAGTTAAAATTCTGCCTGAGGCTTAAGGGACTGTTAAGCCCAGAATTTAACAAAATATCTCATGGATGTCAGTCAGTTCCAGGTGTTACTGCTTAAAGCTGCGATCATTTTGCTCAGTGCCATCTGATATTTGCAACCTGTGAAGTCAACATCTTGCAAGACCCGTAATTAGGATCTCCCAGGTGTACTGGAAGTCTTTGTTTTCAAAGGTTGCCATTGTTTGTGAGACCACATTTGTTGGATAACACTGGAGGATGGATCATTTGAGCCCAATATGGATATTTTCTCTTGGGGCATAAATGTTCAATTAACAACAAGAAATGCTTTGTAAACACCTCCTGTGAGCAGACACAGCTATCATCACTCGTACTGACATAGACAATGTTTGACAGGGAATCATCATTTATTTGAAAGACAGATTGAAGCATCATACCCATTATAAAACCCTGAGACTATTTAGCTCCAAGCAAACATGGAAAAGTTGATGTTTCACATTTCTTATAATATCTAGGTAATGGAGGTTCAAGCCATAAAAGTGTAGCATTTTTTTTAGTTGGTTATATGTGGTGTTTTGGATAATCAAGAGGGACCAGCCACAAGTAGTGTAAACATCTTGGATTTTTGATTAGAGTAATTAGATTAATTAGATTAGATTAGATTCCCTACAGTAGGGAAACAGGCCCTTCAGTCCAACAAGTCCACACTGACCCTCCAAAGAATAACCATTCCCCCACCCTATATTTACCCCTGCCTAATACACATAACACTATGGATAATTTAGTATGGCCAATTCACCTAGCATGCACACCTTTGGATTGTGGGAGGAAACCGGTGCACCCGGAGGAAATCCACACAGGCACAGGGGGGATGTGCAAACTCCACACAGACAGACAGTCACCCAAGACGGGAATTGAACCTGGGTCCCTGATGCATGAGGCAGCAGTGCTAACCACTGAAGACAAGTCATTGTTGAGCCATGATGGTAAAATCTAACCCACCTCTTGCTGTTATGCTAAGCCTTTAATGTGAAGCTTTAGGAACAGAATCAACACAGCTATACATTCGGCCAGACACAGCGTAAGAACATCACGAGCTGTTACACATAGATCCTTCTATATAATAAAAGTGAAATAAACTGAAATCCAGCAGAGCAATGACTCCAGAACCAGGCGACAATGCCACAATCAGTGTGATTGCTGTGTATGGAACTGTTCAGTAGGTATGGCAGCATCGACGGAGAGAGAAATAGATTTAATGTTTCAAGTCTAATATGACTCTTCTTCACCAAGCTTCATCAAGATACTTTATTGTCCCTGCCTGGGAGATTCCCTTTGCTGGTGCATATGGATATTGTATTAACAAGAAATATTCAATACACTAAATTTAATACTTTAGGAAAACAATTAATGTATTGATCCATACGCTTCCTTGAGAGGCTCAACAAAGTAATACATTGGAGACCCTCTGATGGGAGATGATCACTCTTCAGATTTATTACAGAATGAATCATATGCATATTTATGTGAAAATATTCTTAAAAGTAACAAAAAAGGATTAAATTTGTTGAAAACAAAAATAATCCAGACAGATTCGAAACAGGAAAGAGACTGATCATCCGCCAGATTTGGATCAAAAACTGGCATATAGAAAATAATTTTAATGCATTAAGGATGGGGCAAAGCACATTAAGATAAGGAACTATAATCAAATAGAAATATAAATTCCAGGATAGTAGCAGAGGAGGGCTCATCACTGGACCCATTGACTCCGACCATTTTTCTTTTCTTTCTTCTTTTCTTGCCTTTCTCTTACTTTCTTCTGGTTCTTTGGTCTTTGGAGCTCGGTGGAGGAGATGGTAATGGTGGTGGGCTTGGGGACTTTGACAGTCAACCACAAGACGACTGGTCACCATCAGCTGCATCACAGCTTCCCTGATGTCTGGACCAGCACTGAAGCGGGGACACTGCAGCAAGACAGCTAACATGGCAACGGAGCGTGGCAGTGGCTGGGCCTGGAAAGGTAACAATGGCGGCCAGTGGTGAAACATGGCAGCAACGGTGGTCAGTGATGAGGCAGGAGTGGTCAGTGACGAGGCAGTGGTGGTCAGTGATGAGGCAGCAGTGGTCAGTGATGAGGCAGCGGTGGTCAGTGATGAGGCAGGAGTGGTCAGTGATGAGGCAGTGGTGGTCAGTGATGAGGCAGCGGTGGTCAGTGATGGAGCAGTGGTGGTCAGTGTTGAGGCAGGAGTGGTCAGTGATGAGGCAGTGGTGGTCAGTGATGAGGCAGCGGTGGTCAGTGATGAGGCAGGAGTGGTCAGTGATGAGGCAGCGGTGGTCAGTGATGGAGCAGTGGTGGTCAGTGATGAGGCAGGAGTGGTCAGTGTTGAGGCAGGAGTAGTCAGTGAGGAGTCAGGAGTGGTCAGGGATGAGGCAGGAGTGATCAGTGATGAGGCAGCGGTGGTCAGTGATGAGGCAGGATTGTTCAGTGATGAGGCAGCGGTGGTCTGTGTGGGAGCAGTGGTGGTCAGTGATGAGGCAGGAGTGGTCAGTGTTGAGGCAGGAGTAGTCAGTGAGGAGTCAGGAGTGGTCAGGGATGAGGCAGGAGTGATCAGTGATGAGGCAGCGGTGGTCAGTGACGAGGCAGGATTGTTCAGTGATGAGGCAGCGGTGGTCTGTGACGAGGAAGCAGTGGTCAGTGATGAGACAGCTGTGGTCAGTGATGAGGCAGGAGTGGTCAGTGATGAGGCAGGAGTGGTCAGTGACGAGGCAGGAGTGGTCAGTGATGAGGCAGCGGTGGTCAGTGATGGAGCAGTGGTGGTCAGTGATGAGGCAGGAGTGGTCAGTGATGAGGCAGCGGTGGTCAGTGATGGAGCAGTGGTGGTCAGTGATGAGGCAGGAGTGGTCAGTGATGAGGCAGCGGTGGTCAGTGATGGAGCAGTGGTGGTCAGTGATGAGGCAGGAGTGGTCAGTGATGAGGCAGGAGTGGTCAGTGAGGAGTCAGGAGTGGTCAGGGATGAGGCAGGAATGATCAGTGATTAGGAAGCAGTGGTCAGTGATGAGGCAGCAGTGGCCAGTAATGAGGCAGGAGTGATTAGTGATTAGGCAGTGGTCATCGATGAGGCAGTGGTAGTCAGTGATGAGCAGGAGTGGTCAGTGATGAGGCAGCGGTGGTCAGTGACTAGGCAGGAATAATCAGAGACAAGGCAGTGGTCAGTGATGAGGCAGCGGTGGTCAGTGACGAGGCAGGAATAATCAGAGACAAGGCAGTGGTCAGCGATGAGGCAGTGGTGGTCAGTGATGAGGCAGTGGTGGTCAGTGACTAGGCAGGAATAATCAGAGACAAGGCAGTGGTCAGTGATGAGGCAGTGGTGGTCAGTGACGAGGCAGGAGTGGTCAGCGATGAGGCAGCGGTGGTCAGTGACTAGGCAGGAATAATCAGAGACAAGGCAGTGGTCAGTGATGAGGCAGTGGTGGTCAGTGATGAGGCAGCGATGGTCAGTGATGAGCAGGAGTGGTCAGTGATGAGGCAGGTGTGGTCAGCGATGAGGCAGTGGTCAGTGATGAGGCATCAGTGGTCAGTGAAGAGGCAGTGGTGGTCAGTGATGAGGCAGCGTAGATCAGTGATGAGGCAGGAGTGGTCAGCGATGAGACAGCGGTGGTCAGCGATGAGGCAGCAGTAGTCAGTGATGAGGCAGCAGTGGTCAGCGATGAGGCAGTGGTCAGTGATGAGGCAGCAGTGGTCAGTGATGAGGCAGGAGTGGTCAGTGGCGAGGCAGTGGTGGTCAGTGGCGAGGCAGTGGTGGTCAGTGATGAGACAGGAGTGGTCAGTGGTGAGGCAGCGGTGGTCAGTGATGAGGCTGGAGTGGTCAGTGATGAGGCTGGAGTGGTCAGTGGTGAGGCTGGAGTGGTCAGTGGCGAGGCAGTGGTGGTCAGTGATGAGGCAGGAGTGTTCAGTGATGAGGCAGGAGTGGTCAGTGGTGAGGCAGCGGTGGTCAGTGATGAGGCAGGAGTGTTCAGTGATGAGGCAGGAGTGGTCAGTGATGAGACAGGAGTGGTCAGTGACGAGGCAGTGGTGGTCAGTGATGAGGCAGCAGTGGTCAGTGATGAGGCAGCGGTGGTCAGTGATGAGGCAGGAGTGGTCAGTGATGAGGCAGTGGTGGTCAGTGATGAGGCAGCGGTGGTCAGTGATGGAGCAGTGGTGGTCAGTGTTGAGGCAGGAGTGGTCAGTGATGAGGCAGTGGTGGTCAGTGATGAGGCAGCGGTGGTCAGTGATGAGGCAGGAGTGGTCAGTGATGAGGCAGCGGTGGTCAGTGATGAGGCAGGAGTGGTCAGTGTTGAGGCAGGAGTGGTCAGTGAGGAGTTAGGAGTGGTCAGGGATGAGGCAGGAGTGATCAGTGATGAGGCAGCGGTGGTCAATGATGAGGCAGGATTGTTCAGTGATGAGGCAGCGGTGGCCAGTGATGGAGCAGTGGTGGTCAGTGATGAGGCAGGAGTGGTCAATGATGAGGCAGGATTGTTCAGTGATGAGGCAGCGGTGGTCAGTGATGAGGCAGGAGTGGTCAGTGAGGAGTCAGGAGTGGTCAGGGATGAGGCAGGAGTGATCAGTGATGAGGCAGCGGTGGTCAGTGACGAGGCAGGATTGTTCAGTGATGAGGCAGCGGTGGTCTGTGACGAGGCAGGATTGTTCAGTGATGAGGAAGCAGTGGTCAGTGATGAGACAGCTGTGGTCAGTGATGAGGCAGGAGTGGTCAGTGACGAGGCAGGAGTGGTCAGTGATGAGGCAGCGGTGGTCAGTGATGGAGCAGTGGTGGTCAGTGATGAGGCAGGAGTGGTCAGTGATGAGGCAGCGGTGGTCAGTGATGGAGCAGTGGTGGTCAGTGATGAGGCAGGAGTGGTCAGTGTTGAGGCAGGAGTGGTCAGTGAGGAGTCAGGAGTGGTCAGGGATGAGGCAGGAATGATCAGTGATGAGGCAGCAGTGGCCAGTAATGAGGCAGGAGTGATTAGTGATTAGGCAGTGGTCATCGATGAGGCAGTGGTAGTCAGTGATGAGCAGGAGTGGTCAGTGATGAGGCAGCGGTGGTCAGTGACGAGGCAGGAATAATCAGAGACAAGGCAGTGGTCAGCGATGAGGCAGTGGTGGTCAGTGATGAGGCAGTGGTGGTCAGTGATGAGCAGGAGTGGTCAGTGATGAGGCAGGTGTGGTCAGCGATGAGGCAGCGGTGGTCAGTGACGAGGCAGGAGTGGTCAGCGATGAGGCAGCGGTGGTCAGTGACTAGGCAGGAATAATCAGAGACAAGGCAGTGGTCAGTGATGAGGCAGTGGTGGTCAGTGATGAGGCAGCGATGGTCAGTGATGAGCAGGAGTGGTCAGTGATGAGGCAGGTGTGGTCAGCGATGAGGCAGTGGTCAGTGATGAGGCATCAGTGGTCAGTGAAGAGGCAGTGGTGGTCAGTGATGAGGCAGCGTAGATCAGTGATGAGGCAGGAGTGGTCAGCGATGAGACAGCGGTGGTCAGCGATGAGGCAGCAGTAGTCAGTGATGAGGCAGCAGTGGTCAGCGATGAGGCAGTGGTCAGTGATGAGGCAGCAGTGGTCCGTGATGAGGCAGGAGTGGTCAGTGATGAGGCAGCAGTGGTCAGTGATGAGACAGGAGTGGTCAGTGATGAGGCAGTGGTCAGTGATTAGGAAGCAGTGGTCAGTGATGAAGCAGCGGTGGTCAGCAATGAGGCAGCGGTGATCAGTGATGAGGCAGCAGAGGTCAGTGATGAGGCAGGAGTGGTCAGTGATGAGGCAGCAGTGGTCAGTGATGAGACAGGAGTGGTCAGTGATGAGGCAGTGATCAGTGATGAGGCAGGAGTGGTCAGCGATGAGGCAGGAGTGGTCAGTGATGAGGCAGTGGTCAGTGATGAGGCAGTGGTCAGTGATGAGGCAGTAGTGGTCAGTGACGAGGCAGGAGTGATCAGTGATTAGGCAGTGGCCAGCGATGAGGCATCGGTGGTCAGTGACGAGGCAGGAATGATCAGAGACAAGGCAGTGGTCAGCGATGAGGCAGTGGTGGTCAGTGATGAGGCAGCGGTGGTCAGTGATGAGCAGGAGTGGTCAGTGATGAGGCAGCAGTGGTCAGTGATGAGACAGCAGTGGTCAGTGATGAGGCAGTGGTGGTCAGTGATGAGGCAGGAGTGGTCAGTGATGAGGCAGTGGTCAGTGATGAGGCAGCGGTGGTCAGTGACGAGGCAGGAGTGATCAGTGATTAGGCGGTGGTCAGTGACGAGGCAGGAATGATCAGAGACAAGGCAGTGGTCAGCGATGAGGCAGTGGTGGCCAGTGATGAGGCAGCGGTGGTCAGTGATGAGCAGGAGTGGTCAGTGCTGAGGCAGGAGTGGTCAGTGAGGAGTCAGGAGTGGTCAGGGATGAGGCAGGAGTGATCAGTGATGAGGCAGCGGTGGTCAGTGATGAGGCAGGATTGTTCAGTGATGAGGCAGCGGTGGTCAGTGATGGAGCAGTGGTGGTCAGTGATGAGGCAGGAGTGGTCAGTGTTGAGGCAGGAGTGGTCAGTGATGAGGCAGCGGTGGTCAGTGCTGAGGCAGGATTGTTCAGTGATGAGGCAAGATTGGTCAGTGATGAGGAAGCAGTGGTCAGTGATGAGGCAGGAGTGGTCAGTGATGACGCAGGAGTGGTCAGTGGTGAGGCAGCGGTGGTCAGTGATGAGGCAGCGGTGGTCAGTGATGAGGCAGGAGTGGTCAGTGGTGAGGCAGCGGTGGTCAGTGATGAGGCAGGAGTGTTCAGTGATGAGGCAGGAGTGGTCAGTGGTGAGGCAGCGGTGGTCAGTGATGAGGCAGCGGTGGTCAGTGATGAGGCAGGAGTGGTCAGTGGTGAGGCAGGAGTGGTCAGTGGTGAGGCAGTGGTGGTCAGAGATGAGGCAGGATTGTTCAGTGATGAGGCAGCGGTGGTCAGTGATGGAGCAGTGGTGGTCAGTGATGAGGCAGGAGTGGTCAGTGTTGAGGCAGGAGTGGTCAGTGATGAGGCAGCGGTGGTCAGTGATGAGGCAGGATTGTTCAGTGATGAGGCAAGATTGGTCAGTGATGAGGAAGCAGTGGTCAGTGATGAGGCAGGAGTGGTCAGTGATGACGCAGGAGTGGTCAGTGGTGAGACAGCGGTGGTCAGTGATGAGGCAGCGGTGGTCAGTGATGAGGCAGGAGTGGTCAGTGGTGAGGCAGCGGTGGTCAGTGATGAGGCAGGAGTGTTCAGTGATGAGGCAGGAGTGGTCAGTGGTGAGGCAGCGGTGGTCAGTGATGAGGCAGCGGTGGTCAGTGATGAGGCAGGAGTGGTCAGTGGTGAGGCAGGAGTGGTCAGTGGTGAGGCAGTGGTGGTCAGTGATGAGGCAGGAGTGTTCAGTGATGAGGCAGGAGTGATCAGTGGTGAGGCAGTGGTGGTCAGTGATGAGGCAGCGGTGGTCAGTGATGAGGCAGCGGTGGTCAGTGATGAGGCTGGAGTGTTCAGTGATGAGGCAGGAGTGGTCAGTGATGAGGCAGCGGTGGTCAGTGATGAGGCAGCGGTGGTCAGTGATGAGGCTGGAGAGGTCAGTGATGAGACAGGAGTGGTCAGTGGTGAGGTAGCGGTGGTCAGTGATGAGGCTGGAGTGGTCAGTGGCGAGGCAGTGGTGGTCAGTGGCGAGGCAGTGGTGGTCAGTGATGAGACAGGAGTGGTCAGTGGTGAGGCAGCGGTGGTCAGTGATGAGGCTGGAGTGGTCAGTGATGAGGCTGGAGTGGTCAGTGGTGAGGCTGGAGTGGTCAGTGGCGAGGCAGTGGTGGTCAGTGATGAGGCAGGAGTGTTCAGTGATGAGGCAGGAGTGGTCAGTGGTGAGGCAGCGGTGGTCAGTGATGAGGCAGGAGTGTTCAGTGATGAGGCAGGAGTGGTCAGTGATGAGACAGGAGTGGTCAGTGGTGAGGCAGCGGTGGTCAGTGATGAGGCTGGAGTGGTCAGTGATGAGGCTGGAGAGGTCAGTGTTGAGGCAGTGGTGGTCAGTGATGAGGCAGCGGTGGTCAGTGATGAGGCAGCGGTGGTCAGTGATGAGGCTGGAGAGGTCAGTGATGAGACAGGAGTGGTCAGTGGTGAGGCAGCGGTGGTCAGTGATGAGGCAGGAGTGGTCAGTGGCGAGGCAGTGGTGGTCAGTGATGAGACAGGAGTGGTCAGTGGTGAGGCAGCGGTGGTCAGTGATGAGGCTGGAGTGGTCAGTGATGAGGCTGGAGTGGTCAGTGGCGAGGCCTGGTGAGCCTGATGGAGGTCAGCAGCGGCGAGGGTGACTGGCGAAAACTGGCAGGTGTTAGCCCAACTTGGGAAAGCATGCCCAGTGCAGGGGAAGAGAATGCCCTCTTGGGGAAAGCCCAGCGCAGAGCATCTGCAGATCCATGGCTGAAGAGAGGACTGTAATGTTGGACTTTATAACTTTATTTCTTTATTTTATAATTCTATACTAAGAAGACTGGAGTGCTGAAAGTTTTAGCTTCTTTCTTTATTCTTCTACTTCTGTAATGACTATTTTGTTCCTCGGTACTTTGTACCTAAGATGATACCGTGTGTGGTTACATTGTACACTCTTCACTGTACACCTGTACTTGAGTACACGTGACAATAAAGCCTAAATCTAATTATGTATAACATGGAAACATTTCCACTGGACGAGGTTAAAGAAAAGCTTAGACCATAAAGATATACAGTGGATGTGATCTATGCAAACTTTAGTAAAGCACTCAACAAGGTTCCTCATGGGAGACTCATTAGCAAGGTTAGATCTCATAGAATACAAGGAGAACTAGCCATTTGGATAGAGAACTAGTTCCAAGGGAGAAGACCGAAGGTGGTGATGGACGGTTGCTTTTCAGACCGGAGGCCACTAGGATCAGTGCTGGGTTCAGTTCTTTTCATCTTTTATATAAATGATTTGGATGTGAACATAAGAGGTATAGTTAGTAAGTTTGCAGATGACACCAAAATTACAGGTGCAGTGGACAGTGAAGAAGGCTACCTCAGAGTACAATGGGATCTGGACCAGATGGACCAATGGGCTGAGAAGTGGCAGATGGAGTTGAATTTAGATAAATGCGAGGTGCTGCATTTTGGAAAAGCAAATCAGAGCAACACTTGTGCACTTAATGGTAAGACCCTGGGGAGTGCTGCTGAACAAAGAGACTTTGGAGTGCAGGTTCATAGCTCCTTGAAAGTGGAGTCACAGGTAGATAGGATAGTGAAGAAGGTGTTTGGTATGCTTTCCTTTTTTGGTCAGAGTATTGAGTACAGGAGTTGGGAGGTCATGTTGTGGCTGTGCAGGACATTGGTTAGGCCACTTTTGAAAAATTGTGTGCAATTCTGGTCTCTGGTCTCTGTCCTATTGGAAGGATGTTGTGAAACTTGAAAGTGTTCATAAAAGATTTACAAGGATGTTGCCAGGGTTGGAGAATATCAGGAGAGACTGAATAAGCTGGGGCTGTTTTCCCTAGAGTGTCAGAGGCTGAGGGATGACCTTATAGAGGTTTACAAAATTATGAGGGTCATGGATAGGATAAATAGACAAGGTCTTTTCCTGGGATCGGGGAGTTCAGAACTAGAGGGCATAGGTTTAGGGTGAGAGGGGAAAGATATAAAAGGGAACTAAGGGGCAACTTTTGCATGGAGGGGGTGGTACGTGTATGGAATGAGCTGCCAGAAGATGTGGGGAAGGCTGGTATAATTACAACATGGAAAAGGCATCTGAATGGGTATATGAATAGGAAGGGTTTAGAGGGATGTGGGCCAAGTGCTGGCAGGTGGGACGAGATTAGGTTAGGATAACTGATCAGCGAGGATGGTTTGGACCGAAAAGTCTGTTTCTGTGCTGTACATGTCTACGACTCTATGATTCTAATATGAAACTAATCTCAATAAGATGCATCAAACATTGTGTTAAAGCAACAGATACTGGACTACAAACTAGAACACATGATGCTAAGACTGGTGAAGTTAGTTCTGATACTAAATTCTATTTCTTACGAATTTTCTTAAAGTTTCCAGTGGGTCTGAACCAGATAACTTTTTTGGGTACTGGTTCAATACACAAAGAAATCTTTAGTTACATTGTTTTTCTTATCTCCTGTCTTGCACCATGCTTGACAATCTTGCATCTGTAAAGATTTGTATTTGGATATGCACAACAACACTCAAGAAACTTGACCCCACCCAGGACAAAGCAACCCACTTGACTGGCACCACACCCAAAAACATTCAGTCACTTGACCACCAGTGCTCAGTACCAGCAGTGTGCTCCACCTACAAGATGCATCGCAGAAAATCACCAAAGATCCTTGGGCAGTAGTTTCCAAACTCGCAACCATCTAGAAAGACAAAGACAGCAGATGACCAGCTACAAAATTCCCTCCAAGATACACACCACCCAGACTTGGAAATAGATCACTGTTCTTCAATGTCGTTGCATTAAAGCCCTGGAGCTCCCTCGCTAATGGTATTATGGGTTCATCTACAGCATATGGACTGCAGCTCACCACACCCCCTTGAAAGCAACTGGGAACAGGGAATAAATGGGGATAAATAAAAGACCCCAGCCAGTGACCTCCATAACCCACAAGTGAATTTTTAAAAAAAAAGCCTGGATTATTTATTGACCAAATTTTGAAGAGTATCCTAGTTCTACGGGAAATTGATTCAATCTCTGATTTAGGTGTTTTTATTATTTCAAATTTTAGTAACAATTATTTTTCCATTGTAATTGATAAAACGGTGCTAACCACCCACATTGCTGTTAATGAATATAGTTTCCTAAACATTTTGCTTATGTATTTTCTAGAAGGCCTTCAGTTGACTCCATCCATTCAATGCCTGGCGAGCTATTAGCCAATATTGAAATATAATTTGCATCCAATTAAACGTTATAAGTGAGGGCTTCACGTATACAGTTACACAATAGAAGAATGGCTAAAGTAACAAGATCTATAATGAATGTCAGTGTTGCATAAATAGTGTTCATTTGTGCATTGGAGCCACTAAAGACAAATTGGCCTGAATTTTGTGTTAATAAGAAGTAGGAGTTTATCAGCACTCACCCTTATGAAAGAGCAAATCAGACAGCAATTTTCAATGTGCTCTGATACACAGTTGCTGCTGCCTGAGTTATTCTGCTCCTACACAAACATCTTTTCTCTGATTAATTTAATCATTAAGCTGCAGTACATACCCACTAGACATAAAAAAAATTAAGGCCTGTCTATTCAGGTGAAACTGACTATTTTTTGACATTGGAATACTAATTACATTCATACACACTCTCTGGCATGGAAAATCGACTTCTACAAGTGCCCAGTCTCATTTATTCAGATTTTCGATGATTAGTTGAGATTTCAAATATCTATGGTTGCATGTCCTGATCTCCTATTAAAGGTATAGTTCTGATTCAGCTGGGTAATAGCTATAGCTTTCATGTAAAAGCCGAGAGAAAGTCTACGTAGGAAACAGCAGATGACATTCATTCACTGCTCATTGTAAAAGCCCTGTTAACCTTCTAAAAATCATCAGGCAGCTTTTGAAATGTTAGAACAGAAGAAAGAAAACTTTAACATCAAAATAAATCCCAAAAGTCTGCACAGAGGTATGGGGAGAATAGACCTGGAACAAAGCTTGAAAGACTACAAAAGGTGACCAAAAAGGAGTAAAAGGTGATAGAGAAATGAAGGAATTTGGTGAGGAAATTATTGATAGTGAATCAAAGGCAGAATTCCAATGGTATGGTGTGATTTGGAGAGGGGGATTCATGCCAGAAGGGAAACACTAAGGTAGGTCTAGTGACTTAACACTGGGCATCCAAGAGATGGTGTGGGCCATCAACAGCAGAATGTGCTCCAGCACAATCTGTAATCTCATGGCCTGGTATATCCTCCATTCAACCACTACCATCAAGGCAGGATTGATGGTTCAATGGAGAGTGCAGGAGGGTATGCCAGGAGCAGCACCAGGCATACCTGCAGATGGGTTTTAACCGTAAAGCTACCAATAGGACGACTCACATGTCAAACAGCAATAAGCAGTAAGTGATAGACAGAACAAAGCAATCCCACTACCAACAGATCAGATCTAAGCTCTGCAGCCCTGCCACATCCAGTCGTGAATAGTACAGGATAATGAAACAACTCACCAGAGGAGGAGGCTCCACAAATACCTCCATCCTCAATGATGGAAGACCCCAACGCATTAATGCAAAAGGTAAGGCTGAAGTATTCGCAGCAATCTTCAGCCAGAAGTGCCGAGTGGATGATCCATCTCAGCCTCCTCCAGTGGTCCCTAACAATACAGATTGGAGTCTTCAGCCAATTCAATATCAAGAAATGGTTAGGGAGACCGGAGGCTGCAAAAGCTATGAGCCCTGACAACATCCCAGCAATAGTACAGAGAGCTTGTGCTGCAGAAGTTTCTGCTTTCCTCGCCAACTGGTCTAGTACAGTTACAATATTGGCATCAACCCAACAATGTGGAAAATCGCCCAGGTATGTCTGTTCTCAAAAAGCAGGACAAATCCAATATGGTCAATTACCACTCCATCAGCCGACTCTTGATCATCAGTAAAGTGATGGAAGGTATCATCAACAATGCTATCAAGCAGCACCTTCTCAGGAATAACCTGCTCAGTGACACCAAGGTTGGGTTCAGCCAGGGTCACTCAGATCCTGGCCTCATTACAAGCCTTGGTTCAAACATGGACAAAGGAGCTGAATTGTAGAGGGGAGGTGAGAGTGACAGCCCTTGACATCAAGGCTGCATTCAACTAAGTGTGACATCAAGGACCTCTGGTAAAACTGGAATTGATCGTTTCAGGAGGCAAACTCTCCAGTGGCTGAAGTAATACCTGCCACATAGGAAGATGGTTATGATTGTTGGACTTCAGTTATCTCAGCTCCAGGACATCTCTGCAAGAATTCCTCAGGATAGTGTCCTGCGCCCAACTATCTTCAGCTGTTTCATCAATGACCTTCCCTCCATCAAAAGGTCAGAAGTGGGGATATTCGCCGATTATTGCGTAATGTTCAACACCATTTGTAACTCCTCAGACACTGCAGCAGTCCAGGTTCAAATGCAACAAGATCGAGACAACATCCAGACTGGGCTGACAAGTGGCAAGTAAGATTCATGCCACTCAAATGCCAGGCTATGACCATCTTCAATAAGACACAATCCAACCACCACCCCTTGACACTCAATGATATTATCATCACTGAATCCCCCACTGTCAACATTCTGAGAGTTACTATTGACCAGAAAGTCATTTGGACCTACCACATAAACACAGAGGCTACAAGAGCAGGTCAGAAGTTAGAGACACTACAGTGAGTAACTCACCTTCTGACTCCCCAAAGCTTGTCCACCATTGACAAGGCACAAGCTAGGCGTGTGATGGAATACTACCCACTTGCCTGGATGACTGTAGCCCTAACAATCCTCAAGAAGCTTGACACCATCCAGAACAAAGCAACCCACTCAATTAGCATCACATCCACAAGCATCCAATCCCTCCAACACCAATGCTCAGTAGCACCAGCATGTACCATCTACAAGATGCACTGCAGACATTCACCAAAAATCCTCAGATAGCACCTTTCAAACCCATGACCACTTCCATCTAGAAGGACAAAGTCAAGGGAACACCACCACCGTCAAATGCCCCTCCAAGCCACTCACAATCCTGTCTTGGAAATACATCGCCATTCCTTCACTGTTGCTCGGCCAAACTCCCGGGATTCCCTCCCTGAGGGCATTGTGGGTCAACCCACAGCAATTAGACTGTAGCTGTTTAAGAAGGCAGCTCTACGTTACCTGCTCAAGGGCAACTAAGGACAGGCAACAAATGCTGGCCCACCGGCAACACCTACATCCCACAAGTGAATTTTAAAAAGTATCAAATGATCAGAAATCGTGGAGTGAGGATTGTAGGACTTGGTGAGATTACTACAATTGGAAGCTGAGACAATGGAGGGAGACCATTGGCATGGTGGCTCAGTGGTTAGCACTGCTGCCTCACAGTGCCAGGGACTTGGGTTTGATTCCCATCTCGAGCGACTGTCTGTGTGGAGTTTGCACTGTGTCTGTGCAGGTTTCCTCCGGATGCTCCAGTTTCCTCCCACAGTCCAAATATGTGCAGGTCAGGTGAATTGGCGGAGTTGAAATTGCCCATAGTGTTAGGCGCATTAGTCAGGGGTAAATGTAGGGAAATGAGTCTGGGTGGGTTATTCTTTGGAGGGTTGCTGTGGACTTGTTGGGCCGAAGGGCCTGTTTCCACACTGTAGGGAATCTAATCTAATCTAAACCTGAGAACAATGTACTTAAGGTCAAAGAAAAGGAGGCAGCAGCCAGTGCAATTCCATTGGAACAGACAATAGACAATGTAGGAGCTGCGGTTTGGAAAGCTGAGGGAAGGCAGGGAAGATAACAGAGAGGTGACAAAAGAACAGTAAGGATGTCCATGATGGATGAAATGATTTTAGGATGGGGAGCGATTGGCATGCAGAACACAGAAGAGCTCGCTCAAGGGTGAATGAAATGGTAAAGTTGCATACATCCTGGTTGAGCCTGAGACATGAGTAACTGGAACACAGGGTAAGGCAAATGATGAAGGTTTGGAGATTGCGGCAAAGCTTAGGTGGGGAATGTAATGATTCAACACATGGCTTTTAAAACTACCGTTATCCTTCCTCCCAATCCTTCCTCAATTAATCTCACCTTGAATGCTTGGAACTAAGCTGATGAAGTATATGGTACAAGATGAAGATAGAGACCAACATGACACCCAGTTATTACTCCAGCCATTGTTAGAGGAATAACAGAACTCTGAGAATAGTAATAATCATACCGCAGTCTGCTAGATAAGCTTCTATTCCAGAGTGCATACAAAAACAAATTCCAGTTACATTTAGATGATAACTTCTGTGTATACAATTAAAGTTCAAGTGGAATAAAACCAGAGACCCACCTATTTTCCAGCAGTAAATTCATTGATTTTTTTGCTGTTCTCTGTGATTTTTAAAAAGTACTGATGGAAAGACAAAATAACACAATTTTTTATTCAGATTCAATTAAATTGCAGCTGTTTCTAGATTAGCTTGATGCGTGTTTGATACATTCAGCAGGCAGTGAGAATGTACTTCAGGGCAGCAACATTGTCAACAGCTATTATAACAACTCTTCAGTCTGAGCTGATGAGACTCATCTCTTTAAATCTGGAGAATGTATTATACCAAGTCAAACCCAACGAGCACCACGAAAGAAAGAGGTTGCTTGCCATGTAATTTGAAGTTTGACTTATGAAATATCTTCATCATCAAGCCAAACAGGAAGAGCTGGGATTCTGCACCTTTGAGAAGTGTAGACTGAGGAATGATCAGATCAATGTTTATGAGTTGATAATGGGAAACAGATTGTGTTGGAGTAAACAACCTGTTCCAATTAAATTGTTTCAGGGAGCACATAACTTTGTGTTGGACAAGACCAGATCTATGTTAGATGTCAGGTTACGTTACATACCCTGGAGAATACTAGACTCCTGAAACTGACTGCCAATGTTCTTTTGTCACCTCTCTGTTGTCTTCCCTGCCTTCCCTCAGCTTTCCAAACCGCAGCTCCTACATTCTCTATTTCCTGTTCCAATGGAATTGCATTGGCTGCTGCCTCTTTCTCTTTGACCTTAAGTACATTGTTCTCAGGTTTAGATTAGATTAGATTCCCTACAGTGTGGAAACAGGCCCTTCGGCCCAACAAATCCACACTGACTGCTGAATTCTCTCGGAGTTCTGGCCCAGGCAGTGATCATCTTAAACCAAAGGAAGGTACCACATGGCCAACTGCACACTCCTGCAATCCTTTTCAGAGAGGATTTTCCCAGGTATTTTTCCGAGAGGATTTTCCCATGTATTTTTCTTTATCCAGTTGTTCACCTCTCCCCAGGAGAGCATCCATACAGCTGGAATGGGACATACAAATGCCGTGAAATCCAAGATCTCCCAATGGTGTGAGAAAGACTGGATGGTTCTGAAGACCTTTTCCTGACCAAGATGCTTTATTTGTTCAGACTTCAGGCGAGCTGCAAATTAAAGTAAAAGCTTTACCTGCATTAATGTTTAACACGAGAACAGCGATACCACTGGAACTCTGCAGACAAAATTGCCAGGTTATTCTTTTCACAAAAGATGCAGAGACCATTTCACAACATCACTTTTAATCAACTCCAATCTGAATTAACTATCAGATCAAGGCAGTTGACAGGCTCCACCTTTGAGACCTGAAATTGCACTGCATGGCGTTTGGAGTCACAGCTCTAAGTGTCTGCCATTAAGATAGCTCTTTGAAAACTATCAAGGACTCACAGAAAACAATTAATAGAACATAGAGAACCTAGAACATAGAACATAGAAAAGTACAGCACAGAACAGGCCCTTTGGCTCATGATGTTGTGCTGAGATTTAATCCTAATTTAAAATATAGTAATTTAACCTATGCCCCCCTCAACTCACTGCTGTCTATGTGCATGTCCAGCAGTCACTTAAATGTCCCCAATGACTCTGCTTCCACCATCCCCGCTGGCAACGCATTCCATGCATTCACAACTCTCTGCATAAAGAACCTACCTCTGACGTCTTCTTTATACCTTCCTCCTAATATCTTTAAACCATGACTTCTCGTAACAGTCAATCATGCCCTGGGGAAAAGTCTCTTAAGGTGACTCATCATCAAAAGAGTCACATTCATTCTTTCAACATGTACCACCTATTGCTTCTTGCTAGTTAGAAATAAAAATAATATTTTTCATACAATTATGTTGACAGGTCTTTATTATTAAAAGAGAATGAATGTAATAGCATTTCTTGCACAGATACATTGACAGGTTTATAGTCCTGAAGCAAAATAGTTGTAAACTGAATTTGGACATATTTAAAGAAATGTTATTTCTTGCAAAATAATTCATTGACTGGTAGCCTTACCACCACATCAGTGAAACAAAGCCTATTTTGATGTTTTTAAACTTGGTTTTGTCCAATGGATTTTAGTTCTTGGCTTGACTTGGTATGAGCAGTTAGTCTCATGGAAACATACAAGCAGGACAATGAGGTGAAAACTCAGCTTGTTGAGGGTATTACAAAGACTAACACTCTGTCAAACAGATGGTGACTTGCAACAGTTATTTGAATAGGTATTCATGATTCGGAGGTCCCAGTGTTGGACTGGGGTGGACAAATTTAAAAATCACACAACACCAGGTTATAGTCCAACAGGTTAATTTGGAAGCACAAGCTTTTGGAGCTCTGATACTTCATCAGCCACCTGAAGGTATGAAGGACAATTAACCAGTGGCTCAAGTAGTTAGCCAAATGTAGACTGGCAATTTCACAGATATAGAAGGAAAGAATGAAATCTCATACTGCACATTATTACAGATTCTTGGGGTTTACAGTCACATGAAGCACAATATTAATTAAATCTTTTATATGATGTATTGGATTAATGCTGTGCATCAACAGTGGGAGAAAATTCCATCTCACTGGCACTATTCCAGTGCTACAAGCAATGGAAGTTTGGGCTCTGGGATCCAATGCTTAAGTTTAACACCCTGAATCCAAGGAATCTTTCTTTATTTAATTCTTTCATGGAATATTTGCATTGTTAGCAAGGTCAGACTACTGGTAAAACTTGGTGCTTTAATTTCATGCTTATCAGAATTTCTCAAACAAGTTAAGATGAGGAATATACATTAAAGAGTTTTGCACTTTGGTGTTTTTATTCCATAACAGTGCTGTATGTTGGTGTCAGGGAATTATACTAGCCAGCTCACACTCCAAGATAGAGAGGAAAAGATGTAATCATGTACTATTTGTACTTGCAATGTTGTTTACAAACATTGCTATAACTTCGTTGCCTTTGGATCAAAATCCTGGAACTCCTTATTGAAGAGTACCATAGGTGTACTTTCATTACGTGGAATATACCAGCGCAAAACAAAAGCCCCATTATGATCTAGTCAAGGCATCTAGCATTGCTCAATAAATGCCTTACCTCACCAGAGTCACAAGAATTTAAAAGATTGAGTGGGTGGAATCTCACAGAAACCTGGAAAGTTCTCACAAGACCAGAAAAAGTAATTGCAAGAAGGATGTTCATGATGGCTGGGGAGTCCAGGTCCGGAGGTCAGTCTAAAGATATGGGATAGGTCGGCCTTTTAGCATACAAGTGAGAGGAATTTCTCCTCTCTTTGAATGGTGAGCTTGTGGACTGCTTCAAAGTATTTGAAGCCAAAACATTGAATGTTTTCAAGAAAGAGTTGGATATTGTTCTTAGAGCTACAAGGCTCAAAGGAAATGGGGATTAAGAGAGAACAGGGTAGTGAATAGAATAATCATCCATGATCGAATGACACAGCAGGCTTGAAGGGCCAAATGGCCTACTCTTGCTTCCTTATTCTACATTTCTATATCATGATTCCTTTTTTAAATAAAAGATGTAGTTAGGGTATCAATGCAAATATTAAAATAAAAATTTCACGACTGTTTTTAAAATATGAGAACGAATGTACATTAGTTTTTCTGTAATTTCAATGTCATTTCTTTTTTTACCCCCTTTTTTATTTTTCTTTCCAGGTGGTTCAGTGATTAACAATGCTGCCTCCTAGTGCCAGGGACCCGGGTTCAATTCCACCTTCAGGTGGCTGTCTTTGTGGAGTTTGTATTTTCGCCCTCTGCATGGGTTTCCTCCGGGTGCTCTGGTTTCCTCTCACAATGATGTTCAGGTTAGATGGACTAGCCATGGGAAATATAAGGTTGCATGGATAGGGTAGGGGATAGGATAGGGGGGTGAGTCGAGGTAAGATACTCTTGAGAAGGTTGGTGTGGTCTCATTAGGCTGAATTGTCTGCTTCCATACTGTAGGGATTCTTTGATTCTGTCCTCTCCTGAGAACATTGACTGATTTCCGATACAGTGTGTGTATCCATTTACCTCACCTTCATGGCTAAGCTTCAATGTGTTGTTTCCATATGGAAAAATGGGCAGACTTTCTTCTCATGGCAGATATTGCAGCCAAACATGGACATGTCCACACTCCTCCATCAGGGGTCACTGGCAATGGGATGGCAATCTTGCCCGATAGTCCTCTCAGTTTTCTAACCCTGAAAACTGAGTCCATGTATTGACTTCCAGGTGAGATCATAGAACGTAGCACCAAATGGAATGGAGTCTGAAGTCTAACCAACCTGTTTATCTCAGTAGCTTGGTGACATAAACAAATTCATGTGTTAAAATAACCCCAATCACCAATCTGTCCTTTACTAATTTTGGATTTCATGTAATGTGTATTTGCTGAGAGTGGCAGGTGTGTCGACATCAATTTGACTGTAAAATTAATGTGTAAATTATTTATTTGTGTCTGTATGAACTGTAATCCATTATACTGAGGTCACCCCGTGCAGTAACAGCTTTTTGTTAATCTAGTCATTTATTAACAACATAAGTCACTTTACTTCTAATTAGCAGCTTGCCTCTTCAGTAGCAGCCTGGCACCAAAAGAGAAAGGGATGTTTCTGGACTTTAACTCCAGCTGGTTGGGTGTTTAATTCCACACAGTCACCAGAAATGGACTTTGCCTCGGGTTCAACCTCTTAATGGTTGCTGGAACCTTTCATTTTACGTGGTTATATTACATATTTTAACGAGATCACGGTAGGTCTCTACATATATTTGGGAACAGTTGCTTATTGTAATATTGAACGTCCTAGAACATAAACATAAAACACAAATGCCATCAGTATGGTAGGTATACTATACAAATGCCATCTAGTATCTTGCAATAATTCCATTAACAAGTACAATTTGTATTTATCTAATGCCTTTAACAGAAAAATGCCACAAAGGGCATAACTGGACTCTTGATCAATTTTGTTCAATGGCAATAAATTATCTTATGTGCTGAAGAGTATACCATCCCTCATTTCTTGCAAAATATTTGGATCTGTTTGACAGCTCACTGCGAATGAAGCAGGAGCTTTGGAAATGAATGGAGTGTCCGTCTGTCAAAACATGTTCCTCATAACACAATGAATATATCCTCCAACTTACATTAATGTGGGCTCTAGGCTCTGGACTTGATGAGTTGTCAATTGTATTCATGTTGAACAAGACCAGAATCTGAAGATGCCAAGTGCAGTGAAAGATCAAACTCCACCAGGCGACATAGTACACTAGGATAAGAGAAGGATAAGAGAAGGATAAGAAGAAAAACACACAATTTTGTGCTCCCGCTTGTAACTTAACAACACATGAATATTTTATTATCGCTCCTTAAAAGCATTGACCTCAATAGCAGCTACTAACAAAAGAGTAGAATTGAAAAGGAGAAAGACTATGTTAGACCTTTCAAGCACTTGGAGCACTGATCACAGCTCTGGTCTCCATATTACAAAGAAGCACTTAAGCAGATGAAACTAGAATTGAGAGCTATGACTCTCAGAAAAGACAGAACATGTTAGAAAGGCTTTTCTGGAAGAGTAAAGATTGAGGGAAAATGTAGGAGAAACTTTTAAATATTATGAAGCATTTTGACAGGATTAGATTAGGTGAGGTGTATAATTTATAGAGAAACACAGAAAACGCAATTATAATTATTGAGAAATCCAATAGGGAATTTTGAAGAAATATTTTTTAAATCCAGAAAGTAGTTTGAATATGGAACTCTCTACCATAAACAGTAGCTGAGGCGTAGAGCATAGATTTAGTTCTTGGAAGCTTGATAAGCTAGTCCACGCTGATACCAAGTGGGATGAAGCTTGTGCAAAACATAAGCATAGGGTCATAGAGTCAAACAGCACAGAAACAGACCCTTCGGTCCAACCAGTGTATGTTGAATATAATCTCAAACTAAACCAGTCTTCTCCTGGCCCATGTGCCTTCAAACCTTTCCTATTCTTGTGCTTATCTAAGTGTCTTCTAAATCTTGTAATTGTGCCCACATCCACCACTTCCTCAGAAAGTTCATTCCACACGCGAACCACCTTCCAACCAGTTGAACCAAAAGGCCTATTTCTATCCTGAACAATCTAAATGAAAAACCATGGCAAAGGCTCCAGTTAGTCTCTTGAGTTCTCTGTTTGGCCTTCCATTGGGAAAGAAACTCTGCTTCTGAGCACCACAGTGAAGACTAACATCTCTATGAGAAATGGAGATGAGTAGATTGCCTTGTCATCCTGTTAGTTCCTGATAGTCTCTTTCACATTCTTTCCTTGGTACGGCCATGTTTGAAAATTAACATTATTTTTCTAATTGCTGTTAGCAGCCTCCAACTTCTGTAACATTTCCTGGATTGTACCCAGGACCAACATTGCTGCTGGAAGCAATCTCCACCATTCAATGTTGCCCTTTAATTTCTCACCATTTTTCCGGGACAGCTGCAACAGAGATGCTGACGCTCATCCCTAGTATCTGTAGATTAAGGGCTCGGAAAAAGGAATATAGGACTGCACCCACCAACTAATTGACTGTTCAGGCCCTCCCAATAGCAATTAATCACAGATTGAGATCTTATCATCGCAACAAGGTTGTGAGAATCTGACAGAAACATTATCACCTTGGACTATCAGACGATGTTATTGTCCTAATTAGATCAATGTTGGTATGTAGCTGTTGGGTGAAGTATAACTTGGAGCTGGTTACTGTAAGGTGCAATTTACTCGACTTATAAAACAGGTTTTCTTTTAAAGCAAGTGATGATTCAACTAACATTTTTTTTCTTAGCTGTGTCTAAAACCTGCGTCATCAATTCAAACAGAGTGGCAGTCATGTCATTATTTTCTGAAGTTTTTGAGAGAAATGAAATTGTCAGGATGATGGTGTGATCAGAATAGGAAATCTCGCCAGCTGATACATGGTTGAGTTATCTTGTGCGATTTTTTCTAAAGGAATGCAAATATGAAATGATGAGAAAGATCTGAAAGGTAAAGATATGTTAAAGCTTCAGGCATAATCCATTTGTCCATCTCCCAGTCAGCTGCCCTGCAAGAAACTTGAGCCTTCATTTTCCTTTCGCACTTTGAGACAGATTTTACTGGAAGTTGAGGTTGCTGGGTTAACAGTGATGGAAACGCAAAAATAAATGAGCACTATGATGTTTAGATGTCAGAGGTGCATCGAGAGACTGAGTTTCTCCTTTCAATATGTGCTTTTTACTTCTGTCAAATAGAAATTTTCTGTCCAATATGTTTTCCTTTCATTAATGTGATAAATTCCCTTCACATCCTGCTATGCCATGTTGTCCTGTTTGCACATTCACCATCCTTGCGAGTGTGGTAAATGACCATTCTCCAAGCAAGCATTGCTTAATAAATATACATTTCCAGCAATGTCAACCAACCAAACCATTTTAATAGCTATAATACATCTATGTGAATGTTCTTTCTTAAAGGCTCGTATTTATAAATGTTTCTGTAAAATTAACCCTTAGTCATTTTATGAAATGATAAAGGACTAAAATTTACACCAGATTTTCATGGATTCTTTTGTTATCTGATTTTAAAATATCACTGTTTAAGTTCAAATATATAGCAAATATTATAGAATCCAGTGCACCAAGCAACAGCGGAATCATTGTTAAAGTGTAAGGATGAAATAACTTGCAAATTGGGTCTCTCACACCTTCAGGACTTTACAAGTGTAGCCATGGCTGAAATGGGAATGGTGTCAGACACTCAGCTGAGCAATGTTGTATGGTTAGAATCACAATAAATTATTGGATAATTTAAAAGCATTGTGTACAGCTCTGAAAATTTAGCTGGAGTATTGTGTATAGTTCTGTGTCCTCAACTTGAATATTGTCACAGTTCAGAGCACACAACTGGAGTACTGCATGCAGTTCTGAGCTCCCAACTAGAGTATTTTGTATACTACACTACCGTACTTTTGGGTGCCACGTTACCGGAAGGATGTGAACGCGTTACAGAGAGTATGGATGCAGCTTACAAGAATGGTTCCATGAATGAGGAACCTGATGAAGGGCTTATGCCTGAAACGTTAATTCTCCTGTTCCTCGGATGCTGCCTGAACTGCTGTGCTTTGCCAGTACTGCACTTTGGTCTTTATGATGTGCTTCTTTCATCAACCTGTTGATCACCTGCTCTTATATCCTTTCATGTAACTCAATGTCAAACATGGTTCCATAATGATCTTATGAAATTCCTGGAATTGTTTTACTATCCTAAAGAGAGTGTATGATGTTGTAATTGTTGGTTCATGCCATTAGCCATGGCAACATGAAAATTGTTCCTCCTTTCTTCAAATAGCACCAATTGTCACATTAATGGTAAAGGTGTAATAATCAATCACTTGTCAATGATTGATCAACTTTCAGTTAGTTTATTAACACAATAAAACACATTCTAAGTTATAAAGTAGACATTACAGTAAACCAGCAGATTTCTGAGCGTGCAGCTTACAAAGCTACAGCAGACAGCCTGACAGGTTGTGTCATACCATTGTTTACACACAATACATGGAGTCCTTAAAGGCAATTTCTCTAAATGGCAAGGTATATAACTACCAGTGAAATTTTATAATCACTTAGGATGGCAGACAAAGCCTCAGCTTAATGCCTCAAATGTAAAATAATGCTCTGACAGTGTAGCTCTCTGCTTGGTGCTGCACTGGTGGCCAATTGCATACAATGGATCCTCTTGTCTCAGTAACATAGAAACAGTGTACAACAAGTGAAGCAAAACTGGCAGGAGATTGATTCTGGAGGTCAGATTTGAGGCTGTCCCCCACTTTCCCAGGAAGTAGGTTAAATCCATTTCATTTACTGTGAGAAACAATCTGTAAAAATCAAAGTGGCATGAATTAAACATTTTAAATTTAAATTCAAAGTTTTAAGGTTTACCTTCAGTTGAACTGCTTTTAAATTTTTAATATTACTGAAGAACCACCAGGAACATTGACTTCTTGACAGAGTCAATATTTCACTGGACTTGCTCCACTTGTTCCATTTAAAAGCAATGGGGGTACTCCCAGTATAATTGATGTCAAACTAATACCTGAATTGAAGCTACAGCAATAAATGTCATCAGCCTACAAAGTCCTATTGGTGGATATTTGCAATCATGTTTAGAGCATTTGCTTGCCATTTCTCTGGCCATTAATTTAACGAGTGTTAGTTTATCCTAAATAGGCTAATGTTTCTGTTAAAATATCATTTGGGAGACTGTCATCTGAATGTGTTCACTAATTAATATCACTAACTGTAACTCTTATACTACATACTCTTTTGGAAGGGGGGGTGGTTGGTTGGAGGGAGTAATTTTATGAAGTTTGCAAGAACAGAAAATATGGCATACAGGGTGACTGAATTAAGCAGGAGTCAAAAATGTCTTGACGATAGGTTGAGGATACAAAGATTAACTCAGTGAAGTGTTTGTAGTGTGTTATGCTTCAGTCTAACCCATTATGAGTTGCCATTTGCAATACATTCAGAAGTACTGTGATGTAAGATATGTGACTAATATATTTTAATATCATTTATTTTTAATTTTTTACATTTTCAACTGGTGGCATATGGGTTTTCTATGTGCCTGAAGGGATTTGATGATTAACTTGTAGCTATTTCTGTAGTCATGGTGATTTCTTTTAGAATACTATTAGAGAGAGACTTCCTAGAGAGTAACGGGGCTTTGTTTACATTGGCAGAGATTACAAGCAAAAATTTGAAGACTATAGTGCAACAGGTTATCAGATAGAAGATTCTGAAATAGTTTTTTTGGAGTTTAGAAGAAAAATCCATAACTTGGAAGAAAATCTAGAATTATACTAACCAACAGAAGGAGAGTTGAGGCCAGTTTCTTTATCCAGAGGGTAGGGGAATCTGGAACTTCCTGCTTGAAAGGATGGGAAAAGTAAATTCCCTTACTGGATTTAATAAAAATGCATCCAGGTAGTAGCACAATCTACAGCACTATACATTAAGAGCTGGAAAATGGGGTTAGGCTGTTTGGTCCTTTCATCTAGCACAAAACATAATGGACTGAGTGTTGTAAACGTTCAATACTTCAAAATTTGAGTATAACATACAGTAAACTGGAGTTAAGTGTAAACAACTGGCGTTACTACAGGTACCGATACATCAATCACTAGAAGCAAAGAGAAATCAGGATCTGTTCAATGAAAATTTTGACAATGTGATTATGGTTGCAGAGTCAGTGAACGGGTAATTCTGCAGTACAGCACAGATATTAACGCATCTGAACAAAGCTAACACTACACATAGTAATTTGAAATGGAAATGAGCTGCAATTAAAAATGTAATTAGTGTTGGGTAAGACAGATGAGGCAGGCATTTTAATACAAGGCTCATTTTGCAGAATTGCACACAAGGTCTTGGTCACAATTAAATCAAAAACAAAAAAAGAGAACTCACTGCGTGATTGCCGTTAAAATCTTTCTTACCTTGAAATGCAAGGTAATTATCTGAAATCGTAAACAATATTAGCAGAAAGCCCATTAGGTTAATAGATACTCAATGGAAGAAACCAAATAGCAGGTAAATTGTGAATCTTCTTTGGGGTTTCTGAGAAACTTGTAGGAAATCACTCCAAGCGTTGGGAATCTGAGTGGTCATCTTCTGCAGATTAATATTTATTTCTGTAGGTTATTTTAGAAATTAAACCCAGTTATTGACAGAAATGAATTGATTGAATTCCTGGATACTGCAGTCCTAAAATACGTCGTGGACCACAATGACGTAAGAATGAACTGGGATGCATGAGTGTCACATGCCTGATTAAAGTTCAGGAATTGGAATTGTTGTAAGCTGCCATCCATATCTTCCAAGAGTGACTGCCCTTATGGGGTCTAGGTGGTCCAATGTGTGTGTGAAAGTGCTCCAAAAGCTAGTACTTCCAAATAAACCTGTTGGACTATAACCTGGTATTTTGTGAGTTTTAACTTTGTCCATCCCAGTCCAACACCAACGTCTCCACATCATGTGTGAGGATAGACACCTGCTGAACTAAAGTGAAGAGTTTTGTAGAAGCAAGATGTGGTTGATTACATCCCTTCAAGTATTTACAAGGTATAATATTAGGATCTATATCACAACAAAGACTGTTGGAGGACCAAGCCTCAGGAATGTCTCCCACATGACCCTACTTTACTCACTAACCAGGTCCTTGTGGTGTCATCACAATGGGTAGAGTTTGCTGCACTCAGTCAAGTATTAACCCTTTCAGACCAATATGGAACAGGAGTCAATACAATAAAAGAGGAAGAGAAGTAATAAGAAAATAAAGTGTGAGAGAAGCTCAGCAGTTCTGGCAGCAGTGGAAAGAGAGAAAGGGAGCAACAAAGACAGAGATAAAGAGAGAGAAAGAAAGAAAGGGAGCAAGAAAGAGAGAGCGAAAGAGAGGGAAAGAAAGAGGAGAGAGAGAAAGAGAAAAAGATAGAGAGAGACAGAGAGAGACACAGAGACATAAAGAGAAAGAGACAGAGACAGAGAGAAAGAGACAGAGACAGAGAGACAAAGACAGAGAAATTTTCAAGTCCGGAATAATGCTCCTTTAGCACTGGTTTTGCCAAACGCAAGTGTCACACCTGAATATTCAAGTCCCATATCTAGACCATCTTCATTGGGAAATGAAAGGCAGCTACAACAAGTAATAGAAAAGGCAAATGCAATGTTGACATCTATTGCTAAAGGATCAGAGCATAAATATAGGAAAAAGTGTTGCTGGAAATGTACAAGGCATTAGTGAGACCAGACCTGAAGTATTTTAGACAATTTGGTCCCTTTACTTGAGGAAGGATGTAGTTGTATTGGAGGCAGTTCAGACAAAGTTCAGAGATGGGAATTTAAATTATCAAAAGAGATTGTGCTGTTTAGATCTACACTGCTTGGAGTTTAGAAGACGAATTGAGAGGAGATCTAATAGAGGTATATAGGATACTAAAAGGGACTGGCAAAGTAGGGTGTTTCCTCAGGTGACACATTCTAAAACAAGGAGTCACAGTTTTAGGATACAGGCAGCAGAGTTAAAACAGAGATGAGGAGAAATTACTTCTGTCAAAGAATTGCGAATCTGGAATTCAGTACCGAGAAAATAGTGGATGTTGTGCCATTGAGTAAATTCAAGGAGAAGATAGACAGATTTTTAATTATTAATGAAAGGAAGGATCATGGCAAATGGGCAGGAAAGTGGAGTTGAGGCTGAGGTGAGATCAGCCATGAGTGTATTGAATGGCAGGGCAGACCAAATGGGCTGAATGGCCTAATCTTGCTCCGAGTTCTTACGTTCTTAAGGTTATATGTTCTTATGTAATGGTGACCGTTTAAAATTGGCAATTGTCATGATCTGTTTCACTAATGTCCTTAAAGGAAGGACATCTTGCATATGTGTGAATCCAGACCCACAGCAATGTGGTTGATCGTTGACCTGTGAAATGGGTGTGTAAACCTCTCAATGCAGGGCACTCAGGAGCAGCCTAACCATGCTAATATCCCATGCAAGAAGACAAAGAAAGCCTTTCTTTTTTTTTCTTCTTTTTCTATTTTTTTTGTGCAGGTGTGAGACACGGTGAAAGACAATAAGTGTACAAAACCTTCTTCAATTTCCACCACCAGGAAGAAAGGAAACACCCAAGTGGCCAGTGACAAGCAGTGCCCTTCACATCAAAGGGCAATGCTGTGTGATCAAAAAGGTGAAGGGGAGGGCAGGGAATAAATCAAAATAGAGTTGGAGGGGGAAATAGAAAGCTTTTCATTGCCCTGCTGACCAAATTAGGGAGTAATATGTAGATGAGCTAGGATTACTGCATTTATACAACATGGTGGTGAACCCTTCAGTTAATTAAACCAAACACCCAGAAGAGCTCACCTCGCCTTGAAATCTGTTAAAGTAAGAGTGACAGAGAACTCCCAAATTCCACTATTTTAAAGAAAAAATATCAATTTATTCTTTAACTCTAAAAGTGAACATTAAACAGCAACTATTTACAACTCTAAACCCTCCTTTCTCTTAAAATGTTTGTTACCTGCCTCCAACTCTGTAACAATAAACTGTTCCAATAAAAGCCCTGTATTAAAATTATATCAACTTAATTTCAAAACCACAAAGCTGCTGTTGTCACTGGTGTCTGTCTTTATTCAGCTGAAGATCTCACTGGGTCGTGTTCTGTCTTCTACTGCAAAGATGTTTCATATGAAAAAGGTCCCTTTGATAGAGAGTGTTTTGAATTACAGTCTGTCTCTCTTGATGACAGTTACTCTTTCAATGGCAGTTGGTCTCTGTCTAACTTTCCAAAATACCTGCTTCTTTATACCCCAAACATCAGATCGTCTCATTGGTCCAAGATTGGCAAAAACAATAAATTCACACTTGATTGGGTTTTATTATCCTGGGGCATAACGTAAACTGGTTAGATTTGAATTGTTGTGAAAACAGCAACCAAACTCAGGTCTTTGTTTCACAGACAAATGTTACACATTTTCAATTTTCCAGTACACTCTGAGACTGCTAGCTAGTCATGTGACAGGTACCTGCAAGCTTTCAGAGCAAAACAGTTTTCACTGTCTCTTAAAGATTCAGTACACACCTTCAACTTCATAACGAAAGGATATCTTCTTTTTATTTCTAATTCCTAACTCCCTATTACAAGGAAATACATAGGACATTAATTTAAGTTCATATTAATTTCTGCACACACACATATATTTATAACATTGGCATCAGTTCAATCTTACTTATACTTTATCCATTAATTCGGCAATAAAGCATCTCCTATCACATTCTTAAATCCAGTGACATGTACAATTTGTAAATTAAAAGTCTGTAACATAAGACTCCAATGAAATGGTCTCATATTCTTGTCTTTAAATCATTCCAAGAAATTAGGTTGATTGTGATCCGTCTCCGACACATTGTTCGTCACATACACATTAAAATGTTGTAAAGCCAGTACCAAACTCAAAAATTCCTTTCTGATGGTAGAGTGTTTTCTCTGATGGGTGTAACCAACTGGCCGTTCAATTCCAACATCATCTTCCTGTAGCAGTACAGCTCCAACTCCTATGTCGCTAGCATCGATTGCAACTTTGAAGGGTTTCAAAACATTTGGTGTAGCTAAAACTGGGGCAGTAGTTAATATTGCTTTTAAATTGTCAAATGCCTCCGGGCATTGTTCTGTCCACCAAAATCTTGTGTTCTTCTTCAGTAAGTCTGTTAGCGGGGCCATTACACTGCTAAGGTTGGGAACAAACTTCCAATAGAATCTGCTTAGTCCCAAAAATCGAATCACATGTTTCTTCGAGGTTGGTTGTGGAAATTCCTCGATGACCCCACGGAGCAAAGATGAAGGCCAACCTTCCATGACTTGATGTTATGTCCCAAGAACGTTACCTCTGCCTTTGCAAATTCTGTTTTAAGTTTATCATCAGTTTTGCTTCTCTGAATCACTCAAAGTGATCATTCCAATGATGCAATAAAGATCACTACTTCATCCAGATAGACTGCACAGTTTGTCGACCCAGCCACAACTCTGTTCATGAGTCTTTGGACTGGGGCTGGTGCATTTTTCATTCCAATAGGCGTCACTTTGAATTGATATAGCCCATTTGGAGTTACAAATGCAGAAACTTCTTTCACTTTCTCTAATAGAGGTACCTGCCAATAGCATTGCAGTAAGTCCAGTTTTGCATTGTAACTGGCTTGTCCAACTTTCTCTGTATAGTCCTCCAATCATGGTAATGGGTATGAGTTCAATTTTGTTACAGCGTTGACCTTCCAATAGTCCACACAAAATCATTGAGTCCCATCAGGTTTGCGAACTAACCCAATCAGCAAACTGCACTTGCTCTGGCTTGGTTTGATGATATCTTCATTGAGCATCGCATCCACTTCCTTCTGGACCTGTGTGTCTTTGAAAGGATTAAGTCTGTAGGGGTGTTGTTTTTTATCAGAACAGCTTGCCTACTTCTACCTTATGTGCAATAGTATTTGTCTTCCCCATCTTATTCCTGCAGATGTCCTCACTCTGCTGCAACAAACCTTTCGACTGGGTTCTTTGCTCCTGAGACAGTTAGTTCACTAACCTATCCCACTCCTCATGGACTTCCTCATTGTTGAACTTATTTCAAGGCACAAACTCCATGACGTCTGGATTTAATTCCTCACTCTGTGGGGCAGTAACTAACACCTGTTACTCCAGTTCCTCCTCTCTGATATAATAAGGTTTCAACATATTCACATGACATACCGATATAGTCTTTTTTCCAATCGGGCATCTTTACCAGGTGGTTTATCTGACTCAAGTTTTTCTCAATTTGATAGGGACCACTAAACCTGGCTTTGAAGGGAGCTCCTAACACTGGTAATTATATTAATATGTCACCCCCACAGGAAAATGTCAGAATTTCAGAGTTTTTATCTGCCACCTGCTTCATTCTACACTGTGCCCTCTTCAGGTGCTGTTTAGCTAACTCACTTATCTGATTTAATCTCTCCCTCACCTCCGATACATAATCCAAGTGTGAGATCTCAGACTTCGCTCATGTCAATTTCTCTTTCATTAATTTCAAAGGCCCTCTCACTTCATGTCTGAATATTAACTCAGTGTACTCCATTTGAGTGAATTCATTTGGGGCCTCTCTAATGGCAAACAATACAAAAGGGATACCTTCATCCCAATCATTTGGTAAGTCCTGACAGTACGCTGTTAACATGGTCTTCAGGATTTGATGCCACCTTTCTAAACCTTCCTGGGATTCAGGATGACATGCACTTGATTTAAAGTGTTGAATGAGGTAAAAACAATGACTGCAGATGCTGGAAAGCAAATACTGGATTAGTGGTGCTGGAAGAGCACAGCAGTTCAGGCAGCATCCAACGAGCAGCGAAATCGACGTTTCGGGCAAAAGCTGGGCTTTTGCCCGAAACGTTGATTTCGCTGCTCGTTGGATGCTGCCTGAACTGCTGTGCTCTTCCAGCACCACTAATCCAGTAAAGTGCTGAATGCCTAAGCTATCCATGACTTCCTTAAACACCTTAGCAGTAAAATTAGACCCTTGGTTCGACTGAATCTCTCTGGGTATCCCATACTGTGCGAGGAAACCTACTAATTCCTCTACCACCCGTTTTGCCTTAATACTCCGTAATGGAATTGCCTCTGGGAATCTGGTAGATACGTCCATTATGGTTAGCAAGTACTTTTGGGGAGGGGACCTACACAATCAATTATAACCTGTGTGTAAAGTTCTTTGAATGCAGGAATTGGCAACAAAGGTACTGGTTTTATTACTGCCTGTAGTTTACCTACCATTTGGCATGTATAATATGTACGGCAAAAGCTAATCACATCCTTGTGCGTTCCAGGCTAATAGAAGTGCTTTTATACCATAACCTGAGTCCTCCCTACCCCTAGGTGACCTCCTGCTGGTAATTAATGTGCCAACTGTAATACCTCCTGTCTGTATGATACCAGCAACACAACCTAGTGCACTTCTGCCCATTTCTCCTCTGCACTAACCTGTTGTAGTCTCTATTTTTGGCTTTGGATTCTATCTTTCAGATATTAATCTTGAAGAATATCCTGACTCCTTTTCTGAGTTGGCATCAACATATGTATCTTTTATTGTCTCGTTTCTGTTGTAGGTCTATTAGCCTGACCCTCTGCCTAATTAAGTTTTTCCTGCATCATTACGTCAAACAGGGTGCCCGCCAACTGAACCTCAACTCCTTCATCTTTTCCTTAGTTTTTGCTTCATGCTGTGACTTCTGATAGTGGGATCTGTCTACCACACAGTCTGGAAAAATTCCAGGGTATTTTTTTTTCACTCCTCAGTTCCCTGGTTTTCCATGGGCTTCTCCACAACATGGGGTGTCACTCCCACCTTGGATCCTGCCAAATCATTCCCAGCAACAAACTGGATTCCTGGAACTGATAACCTGTCAATCACTCCCACAGTAACTTCCCCAGTCTTGAGTTGGCACTCCAACCTGAACTTACATGGGGGAACATTAACTTTCTGTCCATCTATTGCACAAATCACCACTCTCTCGGGTAACAGATCAGAAACAGTGCAAGTACATTCGTCATTATTATTAGAGACTGATTAGATCCTGTATATCTCAAAATTATAGCTTCTTTCCCTTCTCCCCCTGTTCTTCCTGAGCAAACTTTATCCACAGAGATGAATTCTTTATAGAGATCAGGTACTACTCCATACCCATCCCCTGCCCTGGCTGTGCACTCTCCTGCAGCTCCTTGACTTCTCTTGGGGTTTCCTTTACTACTTTCACTAATGCCACTGGCTTAGCCTCTTTTCCCACACCTTTTCCCACAGTGCCTTTCTTCAATGACCAGCACTGTGACTTTACGTGTCCCACTTTACCACAGTGGAAACATCGGAGGCCTTTCACTTCCCTTTCACCCACTTGAACTTCTTTTTCCACCCGTGATAAACTATTACCAGTGTGCTCTACCCTTTGTTTTGTCATGTAGGATCTCCTCTTCTCCCAATTTCTATCCCTCACAGGATAAAATTCTTGTCAGAAGCTAAATTTTACCTTCTGCACCAATGTATATTCATCTGCCATCTCTGCTCCTTCTCTCACTTCTTGAACTTTCTATTCATCCACATGAATTCTTATCATCTCTGGAAGTGAGTTTTTCAACTCCTCTAGCAGAACAATCTCTCTTACAGCGTCATAGGTCATATTTTTAAGGCCTGCACCCATCTATCAAAACTACTCTGTTTAATTCTTTCAAGCTCAACATACGTGTAACCTGGTTCCTTCTTTATGTTTCTGAACCGCTGTCTATACGTTTCTGGTACTAATTCATAGAAACTTAAAATAGCCTGTTTGACATCTTCATAATCTCTTGACCCCTCATCTGACAGCGCTGCAATTACCTCACTATCTCTGCCTACCAGCTTAGCATGAACTAGCATTACCCACAAGCTCTCTGACCACTCCATCTGCCTAGCCAATATTTCAAATGAAATAAAGAAAGCTTCGACATCTTTCTCCTCAAAATACGGCAAGGTTTTGACATATTTATATCTATCACTACCTTCGCTCTTCATCTCTGTCCTGTTAACTTGACTTTCCTGACTAAGTCACTACTTCTGAAGTTCAAATTCTCTCTCCCTTCCTTTCTTCTCTCTCTCTTTGCTCAGCTAAGAACCTTCTCTCTCTTTCTTCTCTCCCTCTTGCCTTTCTTTAACTTCTAGCTCCAATTTCCTCAATTGTAATTTAAGTTTTTCTAACTACTACACTTGTCTGTTTCTCTGACACACCCAAGTGCTTGACTAACTGTCTTACAATTTCAGCTTTACTTTTGTCCTTGGTTAAACCCAGTTCTAACCTCTTTGCTAATTCTATCAACTTAATTTCAAAACCACAAAGCTGCTGTTGTCACTGGTGTCTGTCTTTATTCAGTTGAAGATCTCACTGGGTCGTGTTCTGTCTTCTACTGCAAAGATGTTTCATATGAAAAAGGTCCCTTTGATAGAGAGTGTTTTGAATGACAGTCGCACTCTCTTGATGACAGTTACTCTTTCGATGGCAGTTGGTCTCTGTCTAACTTTCCAAAAATACCTGCTTCTTTATACCCCAAACGTCAGATCGTCTCATTGGTCCAAGATTGGCAAAAACAATAAATTCAAACTCGATTGGATTTTAGTATCCTGGGTCATAATTTAAACCATTTGGTTAAATTTGAATTGTTGCAAAAACAGCAACCAAAACTCAGGTCTTTGTTTCACAGCCAAATGTTACACATTTTCAATTTTCCAGTACACCTGAGACTGCTGACTAGTCACATGAAAGGTGTCTGTAGGCTCTCAGTGCAAAACAGCTTTCACTCTCTCTTAAAGGTACAGTACATGCCTTCAACTTCATAACAATAAATATTGACAGAATAAAGATGTTAGTCTGTGATGCTGACATAATCAAAGCAAAAGATAAGATGATACATGTACGGCACTACAGCACAGAAACAGGCCATTGAGCCTCATCAAGTCCATGATTTTGTTCATACTTCATATGAACCTCTTCCTTTAATTCCATCAGCATGTCCTTCACCTTATGTGTTTATCTAACTTCCCCTTAAAATCATTGAACCAGTCACTCCAACCATTCAATGTAGTCACGAGCTCCACATTCTAAACACTCTTTTCGTAAAGAGACTTTTTTCAAATCTTCCATTAGATTTATTATTTAAACTAAATAGGAGCAGAATTAGGCCATTCAGCCCATCAAACCTTCTCCCCCATCCAAAGTGATGATCTGATAATCCTCAACTCCACTCTCCTGCCTCGATTCCTAAAAAAAAATCCCTTAAAAGTCTAGTTATTTCACCTTTAATAAACTGAATGACCAAATGTCTACAGCCTTGTGTGGCATGAACAATACTTCCCTATTTTTATACTCTATTCCCTTTGACATAAAGGCCAATATTCCAATTACCTTCCCTATTACCTACTGATCCTGTAAGCTAGCTTTTTGTAATTTATGTATGAGAACCCCCAAAGCTTTAGTTTTCTACAGTCTCTCTCCATTCAAATAAATCGTTAGCTTTTCTCCCATCAAGAATGAATACTTATTGGCCAAACCACAGTTTTTTTTCAGAATTAACCTCTGCAGAGAAAGCTATTCATTTAGATTTTTTTTTAATTGGTGTGTATCTGTGTGTCTGCATGTGTGTGTGTGTGGTATATGTTGGGTTATTTAGAATAGTTTGCTTTTAAATTTTCTTATTTCAATCCGTATGTTAACCAGTTTTGCATCTTTGCTGAATAATTCATGCTTTTACAATAAATCAATAATTTTCTTGTTTCTTAATGAAATATGGCTAATGGATCTTTTCATTCTAAAACAAATTTAGATATTGTATATACTTGGCTATAACTGTAACTGAGTAAAGTGGAGTATTGGGACCAGGGAGAAACAGTGACCTCCTCCAGCCTTGGATGAAGTATTGGGACCAGAGAGAAACAGTCACCTCCTCCAGCCTTGGTTGAAGTATTGGGACCAGA
Source organism: Chiloscyllium punctatum (assembly GCF_047496795.1). Lineage (NCBI taxonomy): Eukaryota > Metazoa > Chordata > Chondrichthyes > Orectolobiformes > Hemiscylliidae > Chiloscyllium > Chiloscyllium punctatum. Next base: position 13,993,627 of record NC_092765.1, read on the forward strand.
GAGAAACAGTGACCTCCTCCAGCCTTGGATGAAGTATTGGGACCAGAGAGAAACAGTGACCTCCTCCAGCCTTGGTTGGAGTATTGGGACCAGGGAGAAACAGTGACATCCTCCAGCCTTGGATGAAGTATTGGGACCAGAGAGAAACAGTGACCTCCTCCAGCCTTGGTTGGAGTATTGGGACCAGGGAGAAACAGTGACATCCTCCAGCCTTGGATGAAGTATTGGGACCAGAGAGAAACAGTGACCTCCTCCAGCCTTGGATGAAGTATTGGGACCATGGAGAAACAGTGACATCCTCCAGCCTTGGTTGGAGTATTGGGACCAGAGAGAAACAGTGACCTCCTCCAGCCTTGGTTGGAGTATTGGGACCAGGGAAAAACAGTGACCTCCTCCAGCCTTGGATGAAGTATTGGGACCAGAGAGAAACAGTGACCTCCTCCAGCCTTGGATGAAGTATTGGGACCAGAGAGAAACAGTGACCTCCTCCAGCCTTGGATGAAGTATTGGGACCAGGGAGAAACAGTGACCTCCTCCAGCCTTGGATGAAGTATTGGGACCAGGGAGAAACAGTGACCTCCTCCAGCCTTGGATGAAGTATTGGGACCAGGGAGAAACAGTGACCTCCTCCAGCCTTGGTTGAAAGACTTTTTAACTTGGTCTGGTTCTCTCATAATGTTGTGCACCTTAATTAAATCTCCTGTTAACCTTCACTTCTCTAATCTATCCCTGGAACTGATTTCATCTGATTTAATATTCCTTAAAGTGGCTCCATGAGTTGTTTTATTATTTATCAAGCTACTGTGAAGTAGTTGGAAATGTTCTATTAAAAATACAAGATATTAGTAATCAAAGAAAATAGGAGCAGGAGTAGGCCATTCAGCCCTTTGAGCATGCTCTGCCATTCAATATCATCACGGTTGATCATCCAACTCAGTCTCCCGTTCCCACTTGCTCCCCACACCCTTTAATCCCTTTACGCCTAAGAACTATGCCTCGCTCTTTCTTGAAAATATTCAATGTTTTGACCTCAACCACTTTCTGTGGCAGAGAATTCTGAAGACTCACCACACTCTGAGTGGAGAAATGTTTTCTCTTCTCTGTAAGTTGTTGTTGTGCTGTTATTTCAGTGTTAAATGGTTCTTGCAAAACAAAAGCATAGCACCACTGAAGACTTGGTACAGATTTGAACTTCAGCCAACTCTATCAGGCATTCTACCTGAATATTTTCATAACCACTGCTGCTTTTATAGTTAAATAAAATTCTACATCTTGAAATGATGTAACCATTCATTGCTTTGTCCTGATCCAGAATTCGTATGACAAGATTTGTGGACTTCCTGCTACTGTTATGGAGAAATTGGCTTCACACTTTGACTGCTCGGGTGTTCATACAATATTCCTTCATGCAATATGCTCAAGGGATAAACAAAAGTTAACAGCCAGCATCAGAGCTACCTCTGCACATCTCAGTTATACCTTAGAGCAGAATTTGGCTCACAGATTTCACTTATGTTTGTCTCTTCTTCTTTTTAAGATCCAGGTTCTGTGGGAAGTTTCAAGAGACATTAGTAAAGTGTTCTCCTGAAGTACTCACTCGAAACTGACACTAATACCTTTCCCAGAAAGGATAGTATTTCTCCCACGCGTAGCACACTACAGATTAGACAGAAGCTTCTGAAGAAGTCATTGGCAATTTTAAAAGGTGGAATGACATATTTAAAAGTGATCTTTTAATAATATTCAAAAGAAGAAGCAGAAGCATTAGATTGGTGAGGACTACACCTTTCATTCCATGTGGAAAGCAACATTTTGGTATTCGCTTTATTCTGTACAAACTTGCTTCTGCTCCAATAAAAATGCGGGGGCGGGGGCAGTGGGGGGTGGGGGGGAGGGGTGGTAAGCATTATAAATTCTTGTGAGCATTTACATTTTTTGCAAATTAGGAGGTCAATTTTGAGAAAATCGCTCACGAAGTTAAGGACAAGAATACTTTTTTCAAAGGACTCTCTGGACATGGAATACACGAGAAGCAGAATCCACACAAAAAAACTTTAAGTGATCAAAGACAGCTCGATTAACTTGAAGGTCTCATTCTGTGCTTCTGAGCTGCATATGGGGTAGGTTTTAATAAATGGGCTGATTGGCAGAGGGTAGTGATTCTGAGTCCTTTGCATTCAGCCATCAACAATAGATTAGATTGATCACCATCTGTGAACCATCGTCCTCTGGCAGTGGGAGGATGCATCTTTGTGAAGTGTAGGATATGAATGGGACAGGGATGGAGGGGTGGACATCATACAGGGGGTTCAGAGCAATGGGCCAACCTGGTGATGTGACCTGATCTCTAGCCCCACTCTACTCTTGCAAAGTTAAACACAAATTCAGCTGCAGGCCTGCAGCTCGGTTGGTCCACTGCTGTAAAACACACTGAGCCCATGTATGCACTGTCCCAGAGAGTCTGATGGTGCCCCAGAGGCATTGCTGGGCATCTACTCAACGCACATTTTAACTGGGGCAACCTCTTGATCCTGGCAAACTCTTCATTGCAATCCAAACTCCTGACAGTTCTGGCTCTGAAGAAGATTCATACTGGATTCAAAACATTAAGTTGTTTCTCTTAGTAAGGTGGAGTCTGAGACCTTTATTCTCTTAGGTCACATTCTATGTTACAGTGAAAATATCATGAAAGATCATGTCTCTTCAAGGTACACTGACATACTGACTGTAAGATATGACTCAACAGCTACTATCCTTTGTCACAACCATACAGTAATAAAGCTGTGATGAAATTAGAGTCATAGAGATGTACAGATGAGTGTTAGGAATGCCCGCTCTTGCCTGGTTAAGTGCAACTGGCTTGATAGTGAGGGGATTCAACATCATTGAATGTCAAGGGGAAATAGAGTCATAGAGTCATAGAGATGTACAGCACGGAAACAGACCAGATATCCCAATACAATCTAGTCCCACCTGCCAGCACCCAACCAGATATCCCACCAAACCTTTCCTATTCATATACCCATCGAAATCCCTCTTAAATATTGCAATTGTACCAGCTTCCACCACTTCCTCTGGCAGTTCATTCCATACCCATACCACTCTCTGCATGAAAACTTTGCCCCCTAGGTCTCTTTTATATCTTTCCCCTCTCACCCTAAACCTATGCCCTCTAGTTCTGGAATCCCCCACTCCAGGGAAAAGACTTTGCCTATTTACCCTATCCATGCCCCTCATAATTTTGTAAACCTCTAGAAGGTCACCCCTCAGCCTCCAACGCTCCAGGGAAAACAGCCCCAGCCTGTTCAGCCTCTCCCTGTAAGCTCAGATCCTCCAACCCTGGCAACATCTTTGTAAATCATTTCTGAACCCTTTCAGGTTTCACAACTTTCCGATAGGAAGGAGACCAGAATTGCAAGCAATATTCCAACACTGGCCTAACCAATGTCCTGTACAGCCGCAACATGACCTCCCAACTCCTGTACTCAATACTCTGACCAATAAACGAAAGGATACCAAACGCCTTCTTCAGTATCCTATCTATCTGCAACTCGACTTTCAAGGAGCTATGAACCTGCACTCCAAGGTCTCTTTGTTCAGCAACACTCCCTAGGACCTTACCATTAAGTGTATAACTCCTGCTAAGATTTGCTTTCCCAAAATGCAGCACCTCGCATTTATCTGAATTAAACTCCATCGGCCACTTCTCAGCCCATTGGCCCATCTGATCAAGATCCCGTTGTAATCTGAGGTAACCCTCTTTGCTGTCCACTACTCCTCTGCAAACTTACTAACTGCACTGTTATGCTTGCATCCAAATCATTTATGTAAATGACAAAAAGTAGAGGACCCAGCACCGATCCTTGCGGCACTGCACTGGTCACAGGCCTCCAGTGTGAAAAGCAACCCTCCACCACCACCCTCTGTCTTCTACCTTTGAGCCAGTTCTATATCCAAATGGCTAGTTCTCCCTGTATTCCGTGAGATCTAACCTTGCTAATCAGTCTCCCATGGGGAACTTTGTCGAACGCCTTACTGAAGTCCATATAGATCACATCTACTGCTCTGCCCTCATCAATCTTCTTTTTTACTTCTTCAAAAAACTCAATCAAGTTTGTGAGACATGATTTCCCACGCACAAAGCCATGTTGATTACCCCTAATCAGTCCTTGCCTTTACAAATACTTGTACATCCTGTCCCTCAGGATTCCCTCCAACAACTTGCCCACCACTGATGTCAGACTCACCGGTCTATAGTTCCCTGGCTTGTCCTTACCACCCTTCTTAAATAGTGGCACCATGTTTGCCAGCCTTCAATCTTCCAGCACCTCACCTGTGACTATCGATGATACAAATATCCCAGCAAGAGGCCCAGCAATCACTTCTCTCACTTCCCACAGAGTTCTAGGGTACACCTGATCAGGTCCTGGGGATTGGTCCACATTTACTCATTTCAAGACATCCAGCACTTCCTCCTCTGTAATCTGGACATTTTGCAAGATGTCACCATCTATTTCCCTACATTCTATACCTTCCATATACTTTTCCACAGTAAATACTGATGCAAAATACTCATTTAGTATCTCCCCCATTTTCTGTGACTCCACGCAAAGGCCGCCTTGCTGATCTTTGAGGGGCCCTATTCTCTCCCGAGTTACCCTTTTGTCCTTAATGTATTTGTAAAAACCCTTTGGATTCTCCTTAATTCTATTTGCAAAAGCTATCTCATGTCCCTGTTTTGCCCTCCTGATTTCCCTCTTAAGTATACTCCTACTTCCTTTATACTCTTCTAAGGATTCACTCGATCTATCCTGTCTATACCTTACATATGCTTCTTTCTTTTTCTTAACCAAACTCTCAATTTCTTTAGTCATCCAGCATTCCCTACACCTACCAGCCTTTCCTTTCACACTAACAGGAATATACTTTCTCTGGATTCTTGTTATCTCATTTCTGAAGGTTTCCCATCTTCCATCCGTCCCTTTACCTGCGAATATTTGCCTCCAATCAGCTTTCGAAAGTTCTTACTGGATTAGTGGTGCTGGAAGAGCACAGCAGTTCAGGCTGCATCCAACGAGCAGCGAAATCGACGTTTCGGGCAAAAGCCCTTCATCAGGAACATCGATTTCGCTGCTCGTTGGATGCTGCCTGAACTGCTGTGCTCTTCCAGCACCACTAATCCAGTATTTGGTTTTCAGCATCTGCAGTCATTGTTTTTACCTCGTTTTATTTCGAAAGTTCTTACCTAATACTGTCAAAATTGGCCTTTCTCCAATTTAGAACTTCAACTTTTAGATCTGGTCTATCCTTTTCCATCACTATTTTAAATCTAATAGGATTATGGTCGCTGGCCCCAAAGTGCTCCCCCACTGACACCTCAGTCACCTGCCCTGCTTTATTTCCCAAGAGTAGGTTAGGTTTTGCACCTTCTCTAGTAGGTACATCCACATACTGAATCAGAAAATTGTCTTGTCCACACTTAACAAATTCCTCTCCATCTAAACCCTTAACACTATGGCAGTCCCAGTCTATGTTTGGAAAGTTAAAATCCCCTACCATAACTACCCTATTATTCTTACAGATAGCTGAGATCTCCTGACAAGTTTGTTTCTCAATTTCCCTCTGACTATTGCAGGGTCTATAATATAATCCCAATAAGGTGATCATCCCTTTCTTATTTCTCAGTTCCATCCAAATAACTTCCCTGGATGTATTTCTGGGAATATCCTCCCTCAGCACAGCTGTAATGCTATCCCTTATCAAAAATGCCACTCCCCCTCCTCTCTTGCCTCCCTTTCTATCCTTCCTGTAGTATTTGTATCCTGGAATATTAAGCTGCCAGTCCTGCCCATCCCTGAGCCATGTTTCTGTAATTGCTATGATATCCCAGTCCCATGTTCCTAACCACGCCCTGAGTTCATCTGCCTTCCCTGTTAGGCCCCTTGCATTGAAATAAATGCAGTTTAATTTATTAGTCCTACCTTGTCCCTGCCTGCCCTGACTGACTCACTTCTGTTCTCAGCTGTACCAGTCTCAGATTGATCTCTTTCCTCACTATCTCCCTGAGTCCCACCTCCCCCACCTTACTTGTTTAAATCCTCCCAAGCAGTTCTAGCAAATTTCCCTGCCAGTATATTAGTCCCCTTCCAATTTAGGTGCATTCCATCCTTCTGTAACAGGTCACTTCTACCCCAAAAGAGATTCCAATGATCCAAAAATGTGAATCCTTCTCCCATAAACCAGCTCCTCAGCCATGCATTCATCTGCTCTATCCTCCTATTCCTGCCCTCACTAGCTCATAGCACTGGGAGTAATCCAGATATTACTATCCTTGAGGACCTCCTTTTTAAAGTTCTGCCTAACTCTCTGAAATCTCCCTTCAGAATCTCAACCTTTTCCCTTCCTATATCATTGGTTCCAATGTGGACAATGACCTCCTACTGGCCCTTCTCCCCCCGTGAGAACATTCTGCACCCTCTCTGGGATATCCTTGTTCCTGGCACCATGAAACAACACACCATTCTGGTTTTTCTCTGTTGGCCACAGAAACGTCTGTCTGTACCTCGGACTACAGAATCCCCTAACACAATTGATCTCTTGGAAGCCGACGTACCCCTCGTTGCATTAGAGCCAGTCTCAACACCAGAAACTTGGCTGTTTGTGCTATGTTCCCCTGAGAATCCATCACCCCCTACATTTTCCAAAACAGCATACCTGCTTGAAATGGGTACATCCACAAAAGATTCCTGCCCTAGGTGCCGACCTCTCTTACCCTTCGTGGAGTTAACCCATTTATGTGGCTCTATCTGAGACTTTCCCTCCTTCCTATAACTGCCATCCATCACATACTGCTGCAAGTTCCTCATTGTTTCTCACTGTCTCTCCAACTGATCCATTCGATCTGAAAAGATTCACATCCAACAGCATTTATGGCAGATGTAATCCTCAATAACCCTTCAACTCTCTTTAAACTCCCACATCTGACCAGAACTACATATCACTGTACAAAGGCCATTTTTGCTCCTTCACAATCTACAGACCCAGAAAATAACACCATCGTATTCCTCTACAAAACACTGCCCCAGGTTAAATTAATAACTATGGCTTATATTTTAAGTTTAATTAAGAGACATATCTCCAGAACATATAATCAGCAAAGAACCCATTCTACTCACTGCTGCAGCCTTTCTGTTGGACACAATTAAAACAAAGATTAGTTTATCTGATTCTATGCTGTGAACTTCGCCCAAACAGGTTCCTCCAAGATTAGTTGTGAATTTCACTGTTTGTTAATTTTCCCAGATGCACTCCGATGTCCAGCGATACATGAATTGAGGAACATATTTCCCAAATAAGTTACAGAACAGATAAGGTAGCTCAATCCCCTACCTTATAACATTCACCAATAATGTGTAAATGATTGCTAACTCAATGAACTCAACCTGACATTATTGATCTACAAACTTTAAAACCAAATACAGTGTGCACTGTAATTTCTATTTCATAACTTAAAGAAACTTGAATGTTGCAACATATTGTAAATATCTGCATGCTAAAACGATCATCATTGTGCATTTTTAAATTCATTGTTTCATCTTAGTTAATGTCTATAACTAGGTCATGAATTAAGATTAAAATGTTTTATCATTGTCACAATTTGGCACATATCACCACAATGGCTTCTCAGTTAAACCAATTATCTACTTATCAAACTAACATAATGTTTGATCATACTGATGTTACTGATGAGCTCCAAGGAAAGCTTAAGAAACAAACATTCTTCCTGTGAATCAGTGCTTTAATTGGGGCAAGACTAAAACATTGGTGAAATGAATTTGCTAAGCACTAAAAGCAATATCACATTTTGCATTATTTAGTATATTAAAATGAAACACTTATGGCTAAATGTTTAGATCAGAGTTGTGCTGGAAAAGCATAGCAGGTCAGGCAGCATCTGAGGAGCTAAATGACTGCCAATGTTAAACCCTTGTGATGATTTCATATATATGACAAATACATTCGCTAGTCAGAGCCCATTTTAAGAACTAATACAGTGTGTTAAATATTGGTGAGAACTCACATTTTTTAAGAATGTGCTGTCAACATGTCCTTTTCTAAGCAGACACAACAGCTGTACCCTGTCACCCAGTTTGACTAAAATATTGCAGCTGGTTCTGTGAAAACGGTACATTCTCGAGCAAGTGCAGGAGATGCAATATCTGCCCTTTAACTTGCTTCTTTCCCATCATCTGAAGCCTCACACACTCCTTCCAGATGAAGCAACAACTTACTTAAACATCTTCCGGTTCACAATGCTCTATACTGATGTGGTTTGAAGCTGATTATGCAGTCACTTTGCAGGAGACTTCTGATCAGTCTATACACCTTACCTGAACTTCCAATTACCTGGCAGTTTAATTCTCCAGCCCTTCCCAGTCTGTGTCCTTGACCTCTTTCACCATTCCAGGGAAGCTCAACATAAGCTAGAACAACAGTACCTCATCCTTTGATGAGACAGTTCATAGGTTTCCAGCCTCAAACTGATTTCAACCTTTTCAGATGGTAACATCAGCCCCTCTTCTTTCAGAAACTGGCCCCTGGCCATGCTGCTTTCCCCAATTACATTCCATTGGACCTATTACTGGCTTCTTTACTTTTCTTGTTATCATCCATTTTGGCCTTGCCCCCAGTTCCCCTTTCTGGTATTTAAATCACTCCTGTATCTCCACCTATCAAAAATCTTTCCTCTTCCATTTGCTAGCCTCTATACTTACTGAAAGCTTGCTACTTTTCTAACGTGTTCCAGTTCTGATGAAAACAACATGAACTTTGAAAACCTATGTCCCATCTTGCAAACTTCTTAATGGGTGTGAACATTCCATTGCAGTTCTGGGTGTTTTATAGACTGTATGATCGTGATTAATTATTATCATGGTTAATCAACACTCCATTATCTTTTCTAGCATGCAACTAGCATGACAGTAACAAGTTAACCTGATGGACTGTCGTGTTTTTCCAACTAGCAATTGCTATGTTTCTATTAGCTTGTACAGTCTCTGGAGGGATTATTGCTTGTTCATGGTATGCGAGCAATAATTTTAATAAATTAATTTTACAAGGGTAGAAGGAGCATATTGCAAGAATCAGTGGGCACACATTAAATTGGCTCACCCCTCAGCAATAATATGCCTCTAATTGGCTACAAAGAGCAAGACTGGGACTTCTGCCCCTCAGTGGGTGCATACACCACCTTTGAGGTCTGTTGGCCAGTGATTGGCTAGTATCTCTGGCATACTTGCAAGACCAGACCTCAGTAATAGACATTCATCAGAAAAGGTGAAAGTGAGGACTGCAGATGCTGGAGATCAGAATCAAGATTAGAGTGGTGCTGGAAAAGCACAGCAGGTCAGGCAGCATCTGAGAAGCAGGAAAATCAATGTTGCGGGCAGGAGCCTTTCATCAGGAATGAGGCTGGGAGCCTCCGAGGTGGAGATTTAAATAGGAGGGGGGTGGGGCTGGGGAGAAGATAGCTAAAAGTGCAATAGATGGATGGAGATGGAGATAAAGGTGATAGGTCGGAGAGGAGGGTGGAGCAGATAGGTGGGAAGGAGGATTGTCAGGTAGAACAGGTCATGAGGATAGTGCTGAGCTGGAAGGTTGGAACTGGGCGCTCTTCCTCCAGTCGTTGGGTGGTGAGAGAGTGTTGATGGAGGAGGCCCAGGACCTGCATGCCCTCAGCAGAGTGGGAGGGGGAGTTGACATGTTCAGCCACAGGATGGTGGGGTTGATTGGTGTGAGTGTCCCGGAGATGTTCCATAAAATGCTCTGTGAGAAGGCATCCAGTCCCCCCAATGTAAAGGGGACCACATCGGGAGCAACGGATACAATAAAAGACATTGGTGGATGTGCAGGTGAAACTTTGATGGATGTGGAAGGCTCCTTCGGGGCCTTGGATGGAGGTGAGGGAGGAGGTGTGGGCACAGGTTTTGCAGTTCCTGCGGTGGCAGGGGAAGGTGCCAGGATGGGATGGTGGCTTGTTAGGGGGCGCGGACCTGACCAGGTAGTCACGGAGGGAACGGTCTTTGCGGAAGGCGGAAAAAGGTGGGGAGGGAAATATATCCCTGGTGGTGGGGCCCGTTTGGAGGTGGTGGAAATGTCAGCAGATGATGCGGTTATGCAGAGGTTGGTGGGGTGGAAGGTGAGGTCCAGGGGGGTTCTGTCCTTGTTGCAGTTGGAGAGGTGGTGTTCGAGGGCGGAGGTATGGGATGTGGATGAGATGCATTGGAGGACATCTTCAACCATGTGGGAGGGGCAGTTATGGTCTTTAAAGAAAGAGGCCATCTGGTGTGTTCATTGGTGGAACTGGTCCTCCTGGGAGCAGATATGGCAGAGGCGGAGGAATTAGGAATACAGGATAGTATTTTTGCAGGAGGTAGTGTGGGAAGAGGTGTAATCCAGGTAGCTATGGGAGTCGATGGGTTTGTAAAAAAACGTCAGTGTTGAGTTGGTTGTCGTTGATGGAGATGGAGAGGTCCAGAAAGGGGAGGGAGGTGTCAGAGATGATCCAGGTAAATTTAAGGTCAGGGTGGAATGTTTTGATGAAGTTGATAAACTGCTCAACTTCCTCATGGGAGCACGAGGTGGCGCCAATGTAGCGGAGGACGAGATGGGGAGTGGTGCCGGTGTAACTACGGAAGTTGGACTGTTCTACGTAGCCAACAAAGAGACAGGCATAGCTGGGGCCCATGGCTACCCCTCTCGTCTGGAGGAATTGGGAGGATTCGAAGGAGAAATTGTTTTCCTCCTTGTCCTCATCCTTAACAATTAATCTAGATGATTAATGTATATTAACACATTAGATAAGGTTGATTTATTCATCTTAATTTATTAAATGCATGAGTGAAATAACTGCACCGAGGTGGGTATCCTGTCACCAAGTCACCCTTTATATACTTGTGCACAGTACACTGGCTGTGACCAGCCAGCTCAGAGTCAGGGCCCTGAAGTATGATCGTTCTAAATCCCCTGGTTGCATCTGTCATCCAGGGCTCCCTGATTGGTCCAGGCTAACAACACCAATCAAGGATCTCATAGTCAATAAAATCCACCTGATTCCAAACATTACGAGCTAATCCTTGTGAAATCCTTGTGTTGTCTATTCCTCATTGGAATGTCTCTTTGCGACCCAGGGGCCTTCAGGAATGGTTGGGGATTATCTTGAAACAACTCTACATAAAACAACCACACTCTCTTTCATTTCTGTGACGAGCTCCAAGCGCTGTGTCTTCTACTGCTGAGTCGAAACCATTTTTCAAATAATTTTGCTCACTGTGTGTCACATGACTGCCTGTCATGATTGATTTTTGCACTGGTTGTCAGAGCTTGATTCTGCCTGCTGTCTGTCCTTTTTGCAACAGGATCCCTGTCAAACCGAAGCCCTGTGCACTGTTTCTGTGCAATTATAATACCTTGCCTGAAATCTGAGAGGGCACACAGAAAATTATTTGCACAGTTTTAAAAAGGAAAGCATTCCCCCCATCTGTAAAATATTTAACCAGAACACACAGGGTCAACTCCTCTGACCAATCTAATTTAATGGCGGGGGGAGGGTCGGGGTGCCTGGAATTTCAGTGTTGCACTGATTATTCACTTGCGGGTGCCTGGATGATAGATATGAATTTTGCTCGAAGCACTCTACATTGAAAAAAAAAGAATTGATGAAAAGTGTAAATCAGTGGAAGACATAATGTGTTGACTTCAAAGACTAACCTTTAGCAATTCATATACGTTATAAACATTCCAATTAAGAAAGCATTCTTTTTTTTTTGCTTGAAAAATGAAGTAATTTCCTGAGGAAAAGCAAGAATCCTTTTCATTTGCAAATGAGTCACTGAATCACTGCACCAGTAATAACTGATTTAAATAGTCTCTTACAATTTTCATCCACCATTTCTTTCATTCATTTCAGAACCAGGGAAACAGCCTAAATCGGCTTCTGTTTACAGGGATTTTTTTAAAAATAAGCCTCACAAATTATTTTTGATGCAAGTAAAAAGTATCAGTAAAGAGAATGAAACAGCATTAATTCTTTCAAAACTGCAAAGTTTACTTCTTTGTTCCCAGACCCCATGACAAAAAGTACTTTTAACCCAATGAATGCTGAGACCTCTTTGGGGCTTTGAGAGAATGTTTATTTTCCGGCATGTTATATTTGCAAGATGATTTTCTCTAAAATGTGGAAGTTATAGGGGTGGCACGGTGGCTCAGTGGTTAGCACTGCTGCCTCACAGCACCAGGATCCCAGGTTCGATCCCAGCCTTGGGTGACTGACTGTGTGGAGTTTGCACATTCTCCCCGTGTCTGCGTGGGTTTCCTCCGGGTGCTCCGGTTTTCTCCCACAGTCCGAAGATGTGCAGGTCAGGTGAATTGGCCATGCTAAATTGCCCATTGTGTAAAGTGCATTACTCAGAGGGAAATGGTCTTCAGAGGGTTGGTGTGGACTGGTTGGGCCAAAGGGCCTGTTTCCACACTGTAGGGAATCTAATCTATGTGCAAAGGGGGCTACATTCAGTCAAACACAAACCATTGAACTGAAGAAGGAACAGAATTCAGGTCCAATTGTAATCAGGGTCAGTTGCAAGATTAAGTGTGGGAATTCTATTATGGAAAGGTTTGTGCTGAAACATCACTATATTAATGTAGCTTTCTTCTTTTGTGAACTATTACCTCATGCATTTTGAAGTTGAATGTGTTGAGAACACTGAGATTGCAACAGTGGGGAAGGATCCTTGGTCCAGATTTTATAGACAGCAGCAAGACAATGACACTTGCCACTAATCTTGGAGGAAGCCTCCACAAATTTATCCTGGTGTTAATTTTAAATCTGTCTCCCCATTAAAGGGATCTTCAGGCATCCAGCAGTCAACAAACAAGGGAAGCAACCAATCACATTGAAGAATTCTCACAAATAGAGAATCAGAATGTTAAAGCACTCACAACCCTTCAATTTTAATATGACTTTACAGATGTGGTATAAAGATTAGAGTGGTGCTGGAAAGTGCAGCCCTCCACTCCCTCTGCTCCAATCCCAACCTCACCATCAAGCCAGCAGATAAAGGGGGCGCAGTGGTAGTCTGGCGCACTGACCTCAACACCACTGAAGCCAGAAGCCAACTCAAAGACACCTCCTCCTACCCACCCCCCATCACCAAACCATCATCTCCCAGACCATACAGAACCTCATCACCTCAGGAGATCTCCCACCCACAGCTTCCAACCTCATAGTCCGGGAACCCCGCACTGCCCGGTTCTACCACCTTCCCAAGATCCACAAGTCTGACCACCCTGGCCAACCCATTGTCTCAGCATGCTCCTGCCTCACTGAACTCATCTCTACCTACCTCGACACAGTCCTATTCCCCCCTAGTCCAGGAACTCCCCGCACACGTTCGAGACACCACCCATGCCCCCCATCTCCTCCAAGACTTCAGTTTCCCCAGCCCCCAATGCCTCATCTTCACTATGGATATCCAATCCCCCTACACCTCCATTCGCCATGACCAGGGCCTCCAAGCTGTCCATTTTTTTTAGACTTCTGACAGTGTGGAAACAGGCCCTTCGGCCCAACAAGTCCACACCGACCCTCTGAAGAGCAACCCACCCAGACCCATTCCCCTACATTTAACCCTTCACCTAACACTACAGGCAATTTAGCATGGCCAATTCATCTAATCTGCACATTTTTGGACTGTGGGAGGAAACTGGAGCACCCGGAGGAAACCCATGCAGGACACTGGGAAAATGTGCAAACTCCACACAGACAGTTGCCTGAGGCGGGAATTGAACCCGGGTCTCTGGCACTGTGAGGCAGCAGTGCTAACCACTGTGCCGTCATGCCACCCTTTCCTCCTCTCCCAATGTCCCCAACAGTACCCTTCCTCCAACACTCTCATTCGTTTGGCTGAACTGGTCCTCACCCTCAACAATTTCTCCTTCGAATCCTCCCATTTCCTCCAGACCAAAGGAGTAGCCATGGGCACCTGCATGGGGCCCAGCTGTGCCTGTCTCTTTGTTGGCTACGTGGAACAGTCCATCTTCCCTAGTTACGCCGGCACCACTCCCCACCTCTTCCTCCGCTACATTGGTGACTGCATTGGCGCCACCTTGTGCTCCCGCAAGGAGGTTGAGTAATTCATCAACTTCACCAACACATTCCACCCCTTCCTTAAATTCACCTAGACCATCTCTGACACCTCCCTCCCCTTCCTGGACCTCTCCATCTCCATTAATGATGACCGACGACACTGACATTTTTTTACAAACTCACCGACTCCCACAGCTACCTAGATTACACCTCTTCCCACCCTACCTCTTGCAAAAATGCCATCCCGTATTCCCAATTCCTCTGCCTCCGCCATATCTGCCTCCAGGAGGACCAGTTCCACCACAGAACACACCAGATGGCCTCCTTCTTTAGAGACCGCAATTTTCCTTCCCACATGGTTAAAGATGCCCTCCAATGCATCTCGTCCACATCCCGCACCTCCGCCCTCAGACCCCGCCCCTCCAATCGTAACAAGGACAGAACGCCCCTGGTGCTCACTTTCCACCCTACCAACCTTCGCATAAACCAAATCATCCGCTGACATTTCTGCCACCTCCAAAAAGACCCCACCACCCGAGATATATTTCCCTCCCCACCCCTTTCTGCCTTCCGCAAAGACCGTTCCCTCCGTGACTACCTGGTCAGGTCCACGCCCCCCTACAACCCACCCTCCCATCCTGGCACCTTCCTCTGCCACCGCAGGAACTGTAAAACCTGTGCCCACACCTCCTCCCTCACCTCTATCCAAGGCCCCAAAGGAGACTTCCACATCCATCAAAGTTTCACCTGCACATCCACCAATATCATTTATTGTATCCGTTGCTCCCGATGTGGTCTCCTCTACATTGGGGAGACTGAACGCCTCCTCGCAGAGCGCTTTAGGGAACATCTCCGTGACACCCGCACCAATCAACCACACCGCCCCGTGGCCCAACATTTCAACTCCCCCTCCCACTCTGCCAAGGACATGGAGGTCCTGGGTCTCCTTCACCGCCGGTCCCTCACCACCAGACGCCTGGAGGAAGAACGCCTCATCTTCCGCCTCGGAACACTTCAACCCCAGGGCATCAATGTGGACTTCACCAGTTTCCTCATTTCTCCTTCCCCCACCTCACCCCAGCTCCAAACTTCCAGCTCAGCACTGTCCCCATGACCTGTCCTACCTGCGTATCTTCCTTTCCACCTATCCACTCCACCCTCCTCTCTGACCTATCACCTTCATCCCCATCCCCATTCACCCATTGTACTTAGATTAGATTACTTACAGTGTGGAAACAGGCCCTTCGGCCCAACAAGTCCACACCGAACCGCCGAAGTGTAACCCACCCATTCCCCTACATTTACCCCTTTACCTAACACTACGGGCAATTTAGTATGGCCAATTCACCTGACCTGCACATCTTTGGACTGTGGGAGGAAACCGGTGCATGCGGAGGAAACCCACACAGACACGGGGAGAATGTGCAAACTGCACACAGTCAGTCGCCTGAGTCGGGAATTGGACCCGCTGTGAGGCAGCAGTGCTAACCACTGTGTCACCGTGCCGCCCACTAAGTTACCTCCCCCTAAGCTCCTCCCTGACCTATCACCTTCATCCCCTCCCCCACTCACCCATTGTACTCTATGCTACTTTCTCCCCAGCCCCACCCTCCTCTAACTTATCTCTCCACTCTTCAGGCTCTCTGCTTCTATTCCTGATGAAGGGTTTTTGCCCAAAACGTCGTTTTCCTGCTCCTCTGATGCTGCCTGACCTGCTGTGCTTTTCCAGCACCATTCTAATCTAGACTCTGGTTTCCAGCATCTGCAGTCCTTGTTTTTACCTAGATGTGGTATAAACATTGAGGCATATACATGGGATTCAGGTAGACATTGATGTATCATAAACAAACTTCTGAAAGAATATTTTTCAAAATGTGGGGCTTTTTAAAGTGTTTTGCTGAAATTTAATACTTCCCAAATGTAAACTGTTTTCAATCCAGGAGAAGTTGCTCAGCATTACACATTCACTTCTATTAAAGTGTCAATTATATTCATAGAATCCCTACAGTGTGAAAGTAGGCCATTTGACCGATCAAGCCCACATCAACCCTCCAAAGAGCACTCCAGCCAGACCCAACCTCCTACCCTATCCTTGCATTTCCCATGGCTCATCCACCCACTCTGCACATCCCTGGACACTGGGAAGCAATTTGGCATGGCCAATCCACCTAAACTGCGTAATCTTTGAACTGTGGGAGGAAACCAGAGCATCCCCACACAGAGATGGGGAAAACATGCACACTCTGCATAGACAGCTGCCCGAGGGTGGATTTAACCCAGGTCCCTGGTGCTGTGAGGCATCAGTACTAACCACTAAGCCACCATATTGCTCCAGTAGCTCGAACCTTTCCATTGGATTTTTTCACAGCAGGATGTCTAGTGTAAAGGTGAAAATGTGTCAATGGGTTCATAATTATTACAATCTGTGGGCACTTTGACAGAGCACCTGCTGGAGAACTGTAGAATAACTGACGACAAATTTTGGATTTCTGCATTTAAGTGCTTGTCTAGAATCTAGAAGTTGCTGTCAGTCTTAGAAAGAGTAATAATGGCAAATGCTAACAGTTTCACCAGCAATGCGACTGCAAGGTCCATGTCCATATGTTTCCAGTTACTCAACAATGAAAATCAAAAAGTTTCTTGAACATGGGTTTGAGCTATAGGGAGAGGTTGAATAGATTTTGTTTACTTTCCCTGGAGTGTCAAAGGCTATGGGGTGGCCTTATAGAAGTTTATAAAGTCATGAGGGGCATGGATGGGGTAAATAGCTAAGGTCTTTTTCCCAGTGTAGGGGACTCCAAAACTAGAGGGCATAGGTTTCAGGGGGATGATAGGGGAACGATTTAAAAGGGACCTAAGAGGCAACTGTTTCATACAGAGGGTGGTACGTGAATGGAGTGAGCTGCCAAAGGAAGTGGTGGAAACTAGTACAATTGCAACATTTAAAGGCATCTGGATGGGTATATGAATAAGAAGGGTTTAGAGGGATGTGGGCCAAATGCTGGCAAATGGGACCAGATTAGGTTAGGATATCTTGTCAGCATGGACGAGTTGGTCCGAAATGTCCATGCTGAACAACTCTACAACATGTTAGTTTCAAGCATATGTGAAAAAAGTTATCATCTCCCAGAATTGACTGGATTCTTAATTTACCAACTGGCAGACTGTTACCAGAATTATATGTTCCAGTTCCCTCCCACACCCAGGAAGAAGATAGCAGGTAGGGTGGGGGGAGGGGGGATGTGGGCACAGGAAATTGGCACGATGCCAATGTTGATGTTTCCTGAGTCTCTCTACACTGCAACGTTTCCAGTCATGGGGAAGCTCACTCCCTGGTGGTCCAATTGAAGTCATTCGGAGGAAATTAATCGTCACTCCAGGGCTGCCTCTTATTGCCTCAGAGAACTTACCCACAGCAGGAGAGACACATTTCTGGTCACTAGCTACAGCAATTTTGAAAAAGCACAAAAACTGCAGTTAATTCAACGATTTATTTGTTCGACTTCTACCAGCTCTTTATGCTTCCTTTGTCTCTTTGTCCTATCTCTACTCACTTACATTTTACTCTTTTTCTAACTAGTTTAACTATTCAGAAATTATTAATGTTTGAAATAAGAACTGAAAGTGCTGGAGAAATTCACCAGGTCTGGCAGCATCTGTAGAGAGAGGGAGAAGAGATAATGTTTCAAGCCCTTTATAACACTTCTTTGGAAATGAAGACAGCTGCAAAATTTTTTTTATGCCATTGAGGTGCAATTGGAACGGTCAGTGAGGGTGTCCACAGCAAAAGACAAAGGGAGTGCTAATAGTTGAACAAGAGGGATATAAATTCAAAATAATGTAAGTCAATAATTGACCTACTTTTACTACGTGAGTCTACTATTAACACTTATTTTGCATCTCTGTCCCTCCTATATACTATCAACATAAAAAAATTATTGTACCAAAATAAATCATTAATTTATCATCAGTTAAATGCAGTAATTATCATCTACCAGCAAGACTTGCAGTTGAAGGGAACACTCATTAGAGAATCACACAATATCTGGTGGGAAGTTTGGAATTCTCTTCCATAAATGGTAATGGATACTGTTAATTTTAAAAGTGTCATTGATAGACCAAAGACATTAAAGGACATGTGACGAGGCTAGGCCTGTTGAGATAGATCACACCCACCATGACCTCAATGAACGGCAAACCAGATTTGAGGGTTAAATGGCCTCAACCTGTTCCAATGTTGCTAGACAGGGCTTTAAACACTACGAGTACGATAGCATTGGAGGCACCTGGATAAAAAGTAGAGGAATATCACAGTTCCATCAGAGTCAGTCTTTTTGAAGCTAGAACAAACTCCAGCAACTCCAACAAGCTTGACTGAATACCTACTCAGAACATCAAATCCTCAGAAGCAACTTGCATTTACAGAGCACACTTTACATAGAGACAATCTCAATGAGTTTCACAGAGCCATAAAGAAATTAGATGGCAAGCCAAAGTGGGAGAGAGTAAATGGGGAGCCTAAAAGATTGCCCAGAGAACCAGGTTTTCTGGAAGTCTTTAACGCCGGAAAGTGTGATGGAGGTGCGGAGAGGTTGAGAAAGGGTTTCCAGAGCAGGATCCCAGCAGCTGAGGGTCAGCAGTGGGAAGAGGGCAATGGGGAGAAGAAAAACTGTTGAACAGAGTCAGGCTGCAGAAAAGATTAGATTAGATTAGATTAGATTACTTACAGTGTGGAAACAAGTCCACACCGACTTGTTCGGCCCAACAAGTCCACACTGACCCTCCGAAGAGCAACCCACCCAGACCCATTCCCCTACATTTACCCCTTCACCTAATGCTAAGGGAAACTTAGAATGGCCAATTCACCCAACCTACACATTTTTGGACTGTGGGAGGAAACCGGAGCACCCGGAGGAAGCCCACACAGACGTGGGGAGAATGTGCAAACTCCAAGTGCTGAGGAATTTGCAGAAATCAAAACACAAAAGATAGAAAACTGTAATTAGCGTCTTGAGCCAACTAAAATCCAATTTTGATCAGCCTGAGTTGGTATAATTGGGCGAATTGTGTGGGATTGATTAGGGGAAGCAGAATTGGGAATTGCTACACTTTCTGGAAAAACAATTTGTGATGGATGGACTGATAGAAGGAGAGGTCCAGCATTGTTATGGGGGTGAAGGGACCAGCAGACCTCAGAGAGTTTGAAGTTGCAAGCTCAGCTCAGGGTTAAATCAGGTACCAAGTTACAAACTCTAAAGTGCAACCAGTGGCTGGCCTGGATTCATAACAAGATTGAAGACTTCAACTGCAATCTTCCCAATCATCAGGGACAGAAGTTATGGTGTTCCTTTTTCCAGTTTGTGATCAGTGTTGTGACCCTTTGTATGTAAGGACTTTGTGTTTACCACAGAATGATTGCCTGAGTTAAATAATTCTGGCATTGTGAGTGCGTCTGCACCAAACACATAGCAACAGTTACAGAAGACAGCTCACCACCACCTTCTCAAAAGCAGCTAGGGATGGGCAATAAATGCTGACCTAGCCAGCATTCCATGAGTGACTCTTTCAAAAAAAAATCACAGATTGACCCCAGATGTTTAAAATGTGATGTTTCACTCACTCGCTATCATATACACAAGGGGTGGCTATGGGCGAAGATAAACCAACACTATTTCAACTTATGATCATTTCAATTCCTTCCATGGCAGGCCTATAGTTTCTTAAATGAGTTGAGGTTTTAGTTCATGTGAAGATTTATAAAGTAGAGCATTCTCAGTAAGCTGAGAGGTTTCGTGTAGTCAAATTACCAGAAGTTTGGTTCTCAAGTGAACTCAAAGTTAGAATGTCTGACAAGGAATGACAAAGGTCCTTCTTTCACTTTCAATATTTGGCTATTTGTTATGTTGACTTCTCAGATGATTTAGGGCTGGTTCCATGGATTCCTGATAGAAATCTTTCTACAAAATAACTTCTCACTGTTAATTGAAAAGCAGTTAACAAATTGGCTTCCTCAATATGTGACTTCTACCAGTTTAGAATCCTTTTCCAAATAAATCATGTTTGGCTTTGGTATACCCTCTGTGTTTGGTTTCTACACCATCAGACTTTGAGGCATTCAAACTTCAAAGAGCCATTCAATCAATAATATCTTCCTGAATTGGTTTCAGGAAAGGTGTTGAGTCACCATTAGTCTTGAACACCTCTGTTAGCTTCCTCTCGAGGAAGCTGGTGGTTTCAATCCACTAAAGGAGTCAGGTAATCCTCAAGAGGCAACTTCTTGTGGCCAGTTTAAAAATATAAAATTGAGTTTGAGTCCAGAATGTACTGAGACATAACATGCAATGTTTTGAAAATTATACAACTTTCTATTTTAAGCAAGCAATTTTAAGAACATAATCAAAGGATGAGCCAAGAGTTTTTTTTAAAAAAAGTACTAAATTGCAAAGATTGTAACAGGGTCAGCTAGGTAGACCTCAGAGAATATAAGTTCCCTGGTTAGGGCTATTAATCTGATCCAGTCAGGGAGCCCTGGCTGACAGATATAAACAAGGGTGTCAGAGGTTGCGTTCACTCTGAGAGCTGGCTCTGAGGGAGCTGGACCAGTGTCAAGTACTATGCACATGTCAATAAAAGGAAACTTGAGACATCAGCCTCTGTGGAGTTATTTCAAATTTCTGCATAAATATCAAAGATTAATTGTTGTTGTTAATTTTAGCAATATGAGCTAATCAAACAATATTAAATTATTTAGTTAAATTAAATTTTGCTTGGCTATTTTGAAGGACGTTTTGGCAATTTTTTCTGACTTGAGATCTGCAATTTAGGGATCTGACTGTTGCTGCTTTTCCCACCCACCTACTGTCTGACCCTATTTCACAGGAACCCACAGAATAGTGATGAATGAGACAGGCTCATAGTCACATCAAAGGCTCTGCTCTTGTGGATGAAGGCCAAATCAGGTGGGATTTGACATATGGTAGTGCAACAGCTGCTGCTTTTTTATATGTATGGCTTGTTTCTGTGCCAGCTTTCAACCTCCTCTCTCTGGAAGTTGTTAATAGGTTGATAACATAAAGCTGCATGTGCACCGACACCCGCCTCCCCTACATCAATTCACTCGCTACCTTGATGAAATAGCTAATCGTGAGAATGAGTATCAGCAGGCAAGTTAACCACAGAGCGCAATGCAACTCATGCCCAAATGTGAATGTGTCCAGCAGGGGACACTATATAGCAATCAGAACCCTTGACAATTCCCCCTTGCCATCACTGCTAAGGTCAATTGTTGCATCTCTACCACAGCTGAGCTGAAATTAACTTCAAAGGGGAACCAATCTAACAACTTACTGCTGTGCTTCACTCAGTTATTCTTTGGAAGAATTTGTTCATGGGGACAGGAGTTGGTCAATCAGCTCCATTAAACCATCCTTCCATTCAACTAGGCTCTGCTCAATCTGTTTCTTAATTCATTTACCTTCCCTTGGTTCTGTAACCGTTAATACCTTGATCTAATACAAACCTATCAATCCCAGTTTTTAAATTTTCAATTGACTCTCAGTTCCAACACTTCTTCAACAAGCTGTTAAGTAAAGGATTTCTTCTTGGCTTCATTCTGAATAGTCTAGCTGTAATTCTAAAGTTATAGGCTTCTTATTTTGTACTTATTCAGCATGGTGGTTCGGTGGTTAGCACTGCTGCCCCACAGTGACAGGGACCTGTGTTCAATCTCACTGTCAGGTGATTGTCTATGTGGAATTTGCACATCCTCCCTGTGTCTGTTTCAGTTCACTTCAGGTGCTCTGGTTTCCTCCCAAAGTCCGAAGATGTGCGGGTTAAGTGCATTGGCCATACTAAATTCCCCATAGTGTTCAGGGGTATGCAGGCTAGGTGGATGAGCCATAGGAATGCAGGGTTACAGGAATGGGGTGGGCTTGCTTGGGATGCTCATTGGAGGGTCAGTGTGGACATGATGGGGTGAAAGGCCTGTTTACGCACTCTATGACAAGAAAACATTTCTCTCTATCTCCCCTTGCAGATCCTTTAGTCATCTTAAATACTGCAACTAGAGTAACCTTTAACCTTGTATGCTCAAGGAGATTCACCAAGGCAACCTCCTGTCTCCCCTATACCTGTCCATCATTTATCTACAAGACACAAGTTATGAATATGGTGTAATACTCTCCAGTTGCCTGGATGAGTGCAGCTTTAACAACAATGTAGGACAAAGCAGCTGGTATGATTAGCAAAGAACTACAGATACTGTAAATCAGAAACAAAAACAGAAGTTGCTGGAAAAGCTCAACAGGACTGACAGCATCTGTGACGAGAGGAAGTTCTGAGGAAGGGTCACCGGACCTGAAACATTAACTCTGATTTCTCTCCACAGATGCTGCCAGACCTACTGAGCTTTTCCAAAAATGTTTGGGTTGCTTTTCTGCATGATTAGCACCTCATCCATCACCTTCAACATCCTCTCCCTCCAGCGCTGACACAGAGTGGAAGCAGCGTGTACCCATCTACTAGATGGACTGAAGTAACTTCTTAGACAGCAGCTTCCAAACCCATCACTTCCATTGCCTGACGTCAGATGAGAACACCACCATTAAATGGTTGGAACTATATTATTGTTCTTTCACTGTTACTGGGTCAAAATCCTGGAACTACTTTTCTGGAAGGGATAAGGTGTCCCTAGACTCCAAGGACTGGAGTGGTTCAAGTAGATCGCTCATTAGCCCATTCTCCAGTGCAATTAAACGTGGGCAGTAATTATAGCCTACATCCTGTGAGTGAATAAAGAAAAAAAGCCAATCCTCATAATTCAACTCCTTTAATTTTTAATCCTAGTATTATCTTTGATACATCAAAATGTCACGCCTTCCGAGGGCAACATATCTTTCCCATATTGTGGCATATTGAACTGAATATTGTACTCCAGATGGGGTCTGACGATAGCCTAACTTTGACCCCATTGTATTCCAGCCCCTTGGAGGTAAAGACTAACTGCATCAAGAACCTTAAGCAAAACTCAGTTGAATGAAAAGGAATACAGTCCATCCCATCTGTACTTCACAAAGTGATTACATTTGTTTCATCATATTTCATTTGTTGGTCTAATTTCTGTTTATATTAGACAGTAAAAGAGTTTAAAAAGAGCATAAAATGTGATACATACCTTTAACAATAAGCATAATATTGTTCATTGTTGAATTGAAATGTGTCTTAGCTGTTGGCTAACTTGAATACCTAACTTCTTTCTGTGAAATTGTTTCCATATTATGCAATGAAATTTCATACAAAAAAAATTCTCCCAGAAATTATTCACCTTTGCGAAGTGATACTAAATAAATGCACAGAAAATATGCAGAGGAGTGTGTAGAATATGATACAGAAAATCCAAAATATTGAAATGAATCAATGTCAGAATTGTATTTGTTTCCCATAACAGGGCCAATAAATTCTCAATTCATTAGATCAATATTTCATACATGTGATTTGTCACCGAATGTTTGGCTGCTGTACACGGTATTCCAGGTTTAAATCAAAGGCGTGCAGTCAGTTTTCCAGGAGCTCTGTGCCAATTAATTCCTCACTCATGATTGGAATTGACAAGGATTCCAGGAATTCCTTTGTGCCGGTACACAAGACTATAAACCAAATCAGCACTGCCTCTGCCCTGACTTATTGTTTCTCTTACAAGAAATCCTTTACCTTACTACTGCTATTGTGATGTTGTCTGCTTTGTCAATTTTAGTGTTATATTCCTAATATGTGGTGAATTTCTTTAAGATAAAATTTTGGTTTTCTTTGAGATTGATTTAAAGCGTTCTCATCCTTGTCTTCAAGTCCCTCCTTGACTTCACTTGTCCCTGTCTCTCTAATCTCCTCAAGCCCCACAACCCTCTGAGATATCTGCACTCATTCAATTCTGGCCTCTTGAGCATCCCTGGTATTAATCATTCACTCCACAGGAGCAAAATACCACAGTTGCTGGAATTTTGAAAATGCTGGCAAATTTCCGCATCTCTCTACAGTTTTAATTTTCCGTTCTTAGTTGCAACCCCATTGGTGGACATGCCTGAAGTCTGGAATAATGTTGTTGTGAAGCGCCATTTGATGTTTTATGATATTAAAGATGCTACATAAATCCAAGCTGCTGTTGTAGGATCTTGTATCAGGACAACATGCACACTGTAACAAAAACATGATATTGTGGATTCTGGAAATGTAAAAAAGATACAAAACACTGGGTAATTCTCAGCAGACGAGAGGAGGGGAGCAATGTCATGGTGTTATTAGAATCTATTTTAGTCAATAAAATATTCATAATTTCATTTTTTTCTTGTAGACCCACTGACTTAAATGTGGGAAGGGTTGCTTTTTGTCTCACAACATTTTTGAATGAAAGTGTTACATTCACTATTTTCCAAATGAATGAAACATTCCCTGAATCTAGGGGATTTTAGAAAACTAAAATCAAGACATCAACCATCTTACTAGACAATTCTTTTCAGACCCTCACATGAACTCCATCAGGACCTGAGGACTTGTCCACCTGCAGATCTACTAATTGGTTTAGTACCACTTCCCAAACAACTGCTATTTTCTCAAGTTCCTCCTTCCTTTTCATTTCCTGGTTTATGGCTATTTGAAGGAGATTACTTGCCTTTTCTATAGTGAAGACTAATGCAAGATACCTGTTCAATTCATCTGCTATCTCCTTATTTTCTATTAACAATTCCCCAGGTTTGCTTTTTATGGGTCAACATTCAGTTATTAACTCATTTCTTTTGTAAAGTCTATAGAAACCTCAACCATTTTTTATATTTCTAGTTAGCTTTCTCTCATAATTTAATACTCTTTGTCTTACGAAACTTTCAGTCATTCTATGCTTTTTTAGTCTATTCTGACAATCTTCAACACTGACACCCATGTATGCACAATTCTTCTTTAAATTTGATACTAAGTAACTAACCATGGCCTTCCCTTGAAATTTTTCATTTTTGGTAAGTATCTAATCTACGTATTCTGAATATTTTCTTTCTCTATGAACACATATAACATGGGTACAGGAGCTATTACAATAGAGAAGCAGATACTGTGAATCAACTCAACAGAATACTTCATTTGCACCTATGAGGAAGACCTGCCTCTAGGAGCTCTAGATTATATCCTGCTCATTCCCATCAGCACCAATGGTCCACACTGGGATTGCACTCAGTTCTCAATGACGATTGTGAGACAGCTAGATGAGAAAGTGTTTTCATCCAGGATCATAGAACATAGAAAACAGAATAATACAGTGCAGAACAGGCCCTTCGGCCCTCGATGTTGCGCCAACCTGTGAACTATTCTCAGCTCGTCCCCCGACACTATCCCAAAATCATCCATGTGCTCATTCCAAGGATTGTTTAAATCTCCCTAATGTGGCTGAGTTGACTACATTAGCAGGTAGGGCATTCCACACCCTTACCACTCTCTGAGTAAAGAACCTGCCTCTGATATCTGTCTTAAACCTATCACCCCTCAATTTGTAGTTAAGCCCCCTCGTACACGCTGACATCATCATCCTAGGAAAAAGACTTTCACTGGCTACCCTACTTAATCCTCTGGTCATCTTGCATGTCTCTATCAAATCCCCTCTTTGCTTTCTTCTTTCCAATGAGAACAGATCCAAGTCTCTCAGCCTTTCCTCATAAGACCTTCCCTCCAGACCAGGCAATATCCTGGTAAATCTCCTCTGCACCTTTTCCGATGCTTCCACATCCTTCCCAAAATATGGTGACCAGAACTGTACACAATATTCCAAGTGTGACCGCGTCAGTGTTTTGTATAGCTGCAGCATGATATTGCGGCTCCGGACCTCAATCCCTCTACGAATGAAACCTAACACACCGTATGCCTTCTTAACAGCACTATTAACCTGGGTGGCAACTCTCAGGAATCTATGTACATGGATCCCAAGATCCCTCTGCACATCCATACTACCAAGAATATTTCCATTGACCCAGTACCCTGCCTTCCTGTTATTCTTCCCAAAGTTATTCATCTCAGATTTAGCAGCATTCCCCTACCTCATTACTTTGCATTTCCCCTAACCAATGCACCTATCTTACACATCCCTGAACACTAAGGGCAATTTAGCATGTCCAATTCACCTAATCTGCACATCTTTGGACAGTAGGAGTAAACCAGAGCACCCAATAGGAAACCCACGCAGATATGGGGAGAATGTGTAAACTGCACACAGTCACCTGAGGCTGGAATCAAACCTGGGTCCCTGGTGCTGTGAGGCAGCAATGCTAACCACAGAGACACTGTGCCACCCCAATCACTGAGCCACAATGGGAGGGGGGAAATACACATGGAGGTGGAAGAATTGCTGGCTGGGGGTGGAGGGGATGGGGTATGCAGCTTTCGGACACAAACAGCTCGAGTAAATCGATTTCTGCTACAAAAGGGCTGCTCGTCTCATGTGCTTACCTTGGCATATGGCTTGGGCACCTCTCACTGCTTTTAAAATACTGCAACCATTAATTGTATGTTTAAAGGTCCAAGGGTTGATAGGCCATTCAATACCTCCCAAGCCAATATTAACATACAAGTGGACCGTGGCAGGTGATGGGCATGGTGCAGACATCTTGGCATTTCATAGTCTGCCAGTCCTCATCAGCTCATTCCTGTGAATGGTCTAAAATCTGGCCTTAAATGATCACACAATGTCGAGATCTACCTTTGACAGTATCCCTTCTCAGAGTTGTTTCTCAATTTATTTTCTTTTCGGAGGATCAATGGTTGGCTCCTTGTCCCCATAACACACAGCTTTGTCTTTAAAAATAAGAAGTTTTAGCTTAGGGCAGGATAGTTTGTTGGTTTCAAATTCCATCAGGTCCTTGTGTCAGTAAGAAAAAGTGTTTAACTGTATAATGCAGTTTCCTAGAGCATTGCAATGTAACAGTTAGGATGAAATGTAGTTCTCTTGCAGTGGGATTAGATAGTTTAGGATGACAGGAGCAGGACACATGCACGTACTTCAATCCACACTTCAAACTCATGCATTTTCATTACTTTCACATTAGACTTTGATGTGACATTAGAGTTTCTTAGTAAAATATATGATCATTGCAAAGAAGTAGAGTTGATTAGCATAAACCAAGATCTGCAGAAAAGGCTTAGGAATCAGACGATGCACATGAGGGGCAGTGCCGCATTGGGTGGAGCAATGTAACCGCAATGTGACATGTTTACATAGGCCGTTTCCATTGTAATTGGGACATGAAATTTTACAACAGGAAATTTAAATTAAGTGAGTGCAGTCTTTATAATTTGAAGATACTATATATCTTGTTCATAATAAAACTAGATGATCTGATTTTTTAATTGAAATATTAGCCTTTAGATCGACCAAACCAATCAATTTAGATTTGTGTATGAGCAAGAGAGATAGTTAGAAATTAACAATGCTAATTAACATGTAAAGAGGTGAAATACTTTATCAATGTTCATTTCTAAGACTGACCTTAGCCTGTCAGGATCTGTTAGAAACAACTATAACTGAAAAAAAAACAGCTTCAAGTGAGATAATTTCTGTTGAAATGACTCCATCAGCAAGTGACACTGTAATTGGATCTAATTGTTATTACACATTTTTGCATGTTGTGCTGTATCTTATAAAAATGCAATTTTAGCAACAATTTGTTCACATAACTGCCTCTGCAAGTTATTGCAGAAAGAAATGTGTTACCATAATTGGTGATTCATGTTTGGATAGCACCAGCCAATATACACTTGCAATTGAAAATGAAGTAAGTGTAACACCCATCAACCACTACTCAGGATAGAAATTCTGAATAATATTATTTTAAGGCCTTTTATACAATTGTCCACACACTTGATATAAATTAAACAGGTTGAAACAGATTTTAGTGTACAGAAAATTTTCAACACCTAGACAACTGTTTTGAAACATGCCAGATTAATTGGGTCTGTAAGAAGAAATAAGGAAGGAGTTGCATTTATATAGCAACTTTCAGGATCTTTGGAAATTCCAAAGTGTTTTCTAACGAATGAAATAGTTGATTAAATTAGACTAGATTACTTACAGTGTGGAAACAGGCCCTTCGGCCCAACAAGTCCACACCGACCCACTGAAACGCAACCCACCCAGACCCACTCCCCTACATTTACCCCATCACCTAACACTACGGGCAATTTAGCATGGCCAATTCACCTGACCTGCACATCTTTGGACTGTGGGAGGAAACTGGAGGACCTGGAGGAAACCCACGCAGACACGAGGAGAATGTGCAAACTCCACACAGTCAGTCGCCTGAGGCGGGAATTGAACCCGGGTCTCCGGCGCTGTGAGGCAGCAGTGCTAACCACTGTGCCACCGTGCCGCCCACTCTTTTTTCAGGCTTAAGGTAATTTACTGGAGAAAAGGACACACACACACCATCTGATCTTTAAGGAGTGTGAGAGCTTCTACCAGTATCATGCGCACCGATGAGCTGTTCAGCTACCCATCAGCCAATCAGATAGTAGTGGCCATATGGATGGTCATTGTCGTACACAACTGGTCACAAGTCCACCATCCAATCAGCAACGTGTTGCTAGCCAAATCTCACTTTGTATTTGCTTGCTGGTGCTGGTTGACCTACAAACAGTTTCTGCTTGAACAAAGCAGCAATGTAAACATGACATAAAATGAATTAAAACAACTTCTTAAAATTCCTTCCATAATCCTTGGTTTTAAAACAGTCCTTTACTTATACCAAGACGGGGAGAATGTTGAAGAGTAGTCACTGTTGTATGTGAATGCATTTATATTTGTGCTGCACTTATCCTCTTCATATACCAAGGCTAATTGGTTATTGCTGCTGTATCCAGCCACTGCCATTAACTCCCCATCGAAGAATATATTGTTTTCAAAATATTTATGCTTCCAATTGCCCCCATTGTTTTGTATCTCCCAAATGCATTGAAAAAGCTCTGTGGCAAACATACCACGGACTACTACAGCTCGGTCTATGGATTGTGATTAATCCCATAGTTGTAAGTCTGTCTGGTTACCCCCATTAGATTTTATATTCACTTGGTTGTTTAGAGCCTTGGGTGTTTACACTGAAACCTTAAAATTTATACTATCTTGCTAGACTGCTAAAACTCTGCATCCTTTGCATTTCTAATTTCCACTTAACATAGAATTAGATTCTTGCAGTAATACTTTATTTATACTATGATTTATATCTATAATGAAATAATTCATACTGAGTATAACTCACCAGTACAGTGTTTCTTCAGCTCCTTATGGAGCCCTGAGCATTCTTACTCTATGCTTTACCGAGCTGATCAACTAGGGGAATGTGAGGACTACAGATGCTGGAGATTAGAGTCAAAAGTGTGGCACTGGAAAAGCATAGCAGGTCAGTCAGCTTCTGAGGAGCAAATGTCCTTCGTCAGGAATGAGGCTTGTGAACCGAGGGGGTGGAGACATGAATGTGAAGGGGTGGGGGCTGAGGGGAAGGTAGCTGAGAGTGCAATAGGTCGATGGAGTTGGGTGTAAAGGTAGTAGCTTGGAGGGGAGGATGGAATGGATGGGTGGGAAGGAAGATTGACAGGTAAGACAGGTCATGAGGATGGTGCCGAGTTGGAAGGTTGGAACTGGGGTAAGGTGGGGGAAGTGAAAATGAGGAAACTGGTGAAATCCACATTGATGCCATGGGGTTGGAGGGTCCCAAGGCAGAAGATGAGGCATTCTTCCTCCGGGTGTTAGGTGGTAAGGGAGTGACGATGGAGGAGGCCCAGGACTTGCATGTCCTCAGCAGAGAGGGAGGGGGAGTTGAAGTGTTCGGCCACAGGGAGGTGGTGTTGGTTGGTGCAGGTGTCCCGGAGATGTTCTCTAAAGTGCTGTGCGGGCAAGTTTCCACTTTCCCCAATATAGAGGAGACCGCATCGGGAGCAACGGATACAGTAAATGACATTTTTGGAAGTGCAGGTGAAACTTTGATGGATGTGGAAGGCTCCTTTGGGGCCTTGGACAGAGTTGGGGGAGGGGGAGGTGTGGGTGCAAGTTTTGTAATTCCTGCGGTGGCAGGGGAAGGAGCCAGGACGGGAGGGTGAGTTTTTGGGGGGGTGGGGGTGGGGGGGGGGGGGGATTGGTGGACCTGACAAGGTAGTCACAGAGGGAACAGTCTTTATGGAAAGTGGATAGGGGTGGGGAGGTAAATATATCTCTGATAGTGTGGTGCGTTTGTAGGTGGGATAAATGGCGGAGGATGATGCAATGTATATGGAGGTTGGTGGGCTGGAAGGTGAGGTTCTGTCCATGTTGCGGTTGGAGGGATGGGGTTCAAGGGCAGAGGTGCAGTGCATGGATGAGATGCATTGGAGGGCGTCATCAACCACGTAGAGAGAGGAAATTATGGTCTTTAAAGAAGGAGGCGATCTGGTGTGTTCTGTGGTGGAACTGATCATCCTAGGAGCAGATGCAGCAGAGGTGGAGAAATTGGAAACAAGGGATAGCATTTTTACAGGAGGCAGGGTGGGAGGAAGTGTAATCCAGGTAGCTGTGGGAGTCTGTGGGTTTGTATAAAATGTCAGTGTTGAGTCAGTCACTGTTGATGGAGATGGAAATGTCCAGGAAGTTGAGGGTGGTGTCTGAGATGGTCTAGGTGAATTTAAGGTTGGGTGGAATGTGTTGGTGAAGTTGATGAACTGTTAAACCTGTTCATGGGAGCACAAGGTGGCACCAATGCAGTCATCAATGTAATGGAGGAAAAGGTGGGAAGTGGTGCCAGTGTAACTCCGGAAGATGGACTGTTCCACATAGCTGACAAAGAGACAGGCATAGCTGTGGCCCATGTGGGTGCCCATGGCTACCCTTTCTGTCTGGAGGAAGTGGGAGGATTCAAAGTAGAAATTATTGGGAGAGTGAGGACCAGTTCAGTGGAAGGGTGCTGGTGGGGACGTCAGGAGAGGAAGAAACGGCATGCTTGGAGGCCCTGGTCATGAGGTACTGGTGGGGACATCAGCCTTAGCTATGCCTGTCTCTTTGTCAGCTACATGGAACAGTCTATCTTCCTCAGTTACACCGGCACCACAGCCTACCTTGCCTCTGCAACATTGATGACTGCATTGGCACCACCTCATGCTCCCACGAGGAGATTGAACAGTTCATCAACTTCACCAACACATTCCACAAATTCATAACCCTTTGGGAGAAGTAGTTTCTCCCCAACTCCGTTTTAATTTTACTGCTCATTATCCTAAGATTATAACCTTTGTGGGG
This sequence comes from Chiloscyllium punctatum, assembly GCF_047496795.1. Taxonomy (NCBI): domain Eukaryota; kingdom Metazoa; phylum Chordata; class Chondrichthyes; order Orectolobiformes; family Hemiscylliidae; genus Chiloscyllium; species Chiloscyllium punctatum. The sequence goes on from NC_092765.1 coordinate 14,025,057, forward strand.
TTTGCTATCCCAACGTGCAATGGATGCTGGGACAATGAGTAAACGTAAGGGAGTTAGACAGATTTTTACTTGGAATGGCTTGAAGGGTTATGGAGAGAAGGCAGGAAAATGGGGGCGAGGAGCAAACTTGATGGACTGAATGGCCTAATTCTGCTCCTATATTTTATCAGCTTATGAACTATTCACAAGAAGTTTCGCTGCCATAGATGGATTTCCCACTTTGTGAGCAACCAGATTCACACCAATGCTCTTAATGTTGCAAAACAGCCATGTACATAACAACCTCGGTTATCCGAACATCAATTATCCAAATTTTGGATTATCTGAACAAGATCCCGTAAAAAGCTATCCGTTATCCAAACAATCAGTTACCCGAACAAAAGAATCCCTACCCATCTCGATTGGATAATCAAGGTTGTTCTGTATCTGAAGTACATGTAACTCCCTTAATGTTTAATTGGCAGCATTAATTTATCCTTTGTGGCCTGGATAAATGTAAATCTGAGCAGCACAGAATTCAAAATAATATGCTACATTGGCACAACACAAAGAAACCTGAGAGAATAAATTGCCTGCTGTTTACTCATCAATAGAATCAGGCTTTATACTTCTGATATCAAAAGCGTATTTCAGTAGCTTTGGAATTTGGTTTAGAGTTAGGATGATGTTGGTGTGTAAGTGTTACAGCCTTGGTAGGGTTCTATAATGTTTAAAAAGGAATTCAAATGCCCAGAAAGAAAGACATACCTACATTTCATCTTTTAAATTTTACAGTAAATAATTATTAGAAGAGCTATTGACCAAACATTTCCCTTTTTGTGGGCTTTTTATTATAGTTTAAACTAAGGAGGAACATTTCTCTTTTCAACTTAGTATAGCTTGAACATCCCATGGAATGACATTGAACAGTCAACACTGATAATTTAAAAGATCTGAAGTGACGCTTACTACACACAAAATGTTAGCTCTATTTCCCTCTCCACATATGCAGCCAAACTTAAAGCATATTTTATGCTTGTTTTAGGTTTACGATCAGACAGACTTGGGCGGATCACATGACCTCCTCCATTCACCCTAACTTTTAAGCTACAGTTCCAAAGCGCAATAATTTTATAATCTTCATAATTGTATCAGAAGGGAGTCATGTGGAAAATTTCATCTTCATCACGAGTAATGGATATACATTTAAGAACAAAGCATCTGAACGCTGCATAACCTGAGAGAGATTGGACTCGAATAGAAATTTATTAATGAAGAATTTTATACAATCTGACTAGATATGTTAGGAAAATTCTAATATTCCGTCAGATACTCTGATGAAAGGTAGAAACGAAAGGGATGTTAAATTATTGGAGGCACTCACTGCATTGCTGCTGGGTTTGAATAAACTCTTTGCTCTGAACAACATTTCTCTAGCAGCTTGTGAAAAGCTGAAGCTTTGCCTGCCTCAATGACTGACTTGGGATTCACTGTTAGGCCCCAGACTGTTTTGCGGCTATTACTTTTGATACATTGCTTTTGTGTGAGCAGAATCTAGAATGAGAACCACGTCAAAACATCCCCATAATATTTGCAAGTGGTGCACTCATAAAGGCTGCAGGAATGAAACCAAACAATACCATTATACACCTTACACTTGTGACTGAAAATTGCCCTTCAGTTTGTGATTTTAGCTCCCAACTGTCTTAGAAGCAGTTTAAGAAATTGGGAGGACACAGGACTTAGAAATCAGATGAAATAGAGCTATTGTTTAAATGTTTCTTTATTAGCATTTTCATGGGGTGTTCTACCTTCAATGTTGATGCTTCTTGTGATCTACATGAATAAAAGTAGGAATTTTAGTCCAAGGTTTTGGTTTCCAACTGTGAGATATATATGAGTAGATTATTCTTTGATGGCCACTAGCTTTTTTTAGACTTTGTATTTTTTATTAGTGTAACCTAATGTTGGAAAAGCATATCAACGTATATGTGGCTCCCCTGTCCTTCGTGAACGCTCCAGAGCCTCACATTCCTGATGAAGGGCTTATACCCGAAACGTCGACTCTCCTGCCCCTCGGGTGCTGCCTGACATGCTGTGCTTTTCCAGGGCCACACTTTTCGACTCCGATCTCCAGCATCTGCAATCATAGAGTCATAGAGATGTACAGCACAGAGACAGACCCTTCGGTCCAACCCGTCCATGCCGTGCAGATGTCCCAACCCAATCTAGTCCCACCTGCCAGCACCCGGCCCGTATCCCTCCTAACCCTTCCTGTTCACATACCCATCCAGATGCCTTTGAAATGTTGCAATTGTACCACCTCACTTCCCCTAGAATATTCCAGAGCCATCAGGCAAGGCGAAAAGGCAAGAGATGTGAGAGCTGCTCCTTCATATTGTATCATGCCTTCTTGGTTAATACTTAACCACAGCCTATTGCAAAGTCAAGTTGAAAAGTTCAACTTTTTTATTCGTGAACTTGATTGCCTCCCAATGTTAAAATTTAACTCCTGCTTCACTCTGGTGAGTGAAGCTTTACATCAAGGCTAGAGCTTTTCACAGACTTTTATTGTTGCTACGGGTGACAAAGAACAGTATTATACTCATTCTCAGCTCCACAACCTTAAAGCTATAAAACCAAAAATAAATTGGAAAGAAGAAGGCCATTCACCCATGGAGTCTGTTCTACCATTCAATGGAATCATGACTGATCTGATCATCCTCAATAAAAGCAAGTTACTGCGGATGCTGGAATCTGGAACCAAAAGAGAAAATGCTGGAAAATCTCAGCAGGTCTGGCAGCAGCTGTAAGGAGAGAAAAGAGCTGACATTTCGAGTCTAACTGACCCTTTGTCAAAGCTCTGATCATCCTCAATTCCTCTTTGCTGACATTGCCCCTTAACCCTTGCTCCCCTTATTGATTAAAAATCAGCCTATTTCAGTTTTGAATATCCATAGCGACCCAGTCCCGTCAGCTCTGTGGTTAAGAATTTCACAGATTCGCTATTCCCTGAGAGACAAAAAATTCCTTCTCATCTCTATCATGTTTTGATATGAGGCCCTCTGGTCATAAACTCTCCCACAGGGGAAACAGCCTTTCTGCATCTATCCTAAACTCCTGAAGGATCTTGTACGTTGCAGTAAAGTCACCTCTCATTCTTCAATATCTCAACGAGTACAACATCTCCTTATGAGACAGTCCCCTCTAGATATGGTATCAACCGAGTGAACCTTCTCTGGACCACCCTCTGTATCTCTCTGGTCAATATCACCCCATGAAGTTGGTAAAAGGTGTAGACATGGTACTTTGATCTTTTATTGTCTAACAACTCCAAAGTTCCTAAATGGTCCCTTAATAGTTAGTGTGACAATGCACAATCAAACATGCCTTATAAATCAAGGTCACTAAAACTGAGAAGCTGCTCTGCATTTTTTTAAAGATTGATTACGTTTTCTAACATCTCCACTATCTCAATTATAGTCACCTAACCGTACAGAACTAGGGACAAAAACCCAAAAGAACTGCAGGTGTTGGAAATCAGAAACAAAAACCGAAATTGCTAGAAAATCTCAGCAGGTCTGGCAGCGTCTGTGGAGAGAAAGCAGTTCTGCGGAAGGGTCACTGGACCGGAACGTTAACTCAGATTTCTCTCCACAGACACTGCCAGACCTGCTGAGTTTTTCCAGTGATTTCTGCTGTTGTTGTTGTTTTAGTACAAAACTAGGCTTCTGCTGAGAACTGAGGCATGGAGCTGATATTTCCCCAAAATTTGGCTGAGCATCAATCCTGGAGAGTTTCACCGAGGATGTCTCTCTGAAATCTCTAGCTAATTTTAAATTTAAAATGTAGAATTCACAGGAGATGGCTGATAGGGGGAAATTGATACCCTGCTGTACAGACAGGGAGCTGGAGGTCTTGGTAGATGGAGTGGCGCAGAAAAGGCAATCCATTTTCCTTTGGATCACCAAAGGGGACCATGGCATCAGACCCTACCAGCCTGGTCCAAAGCTACCACCTGAGTCAATACAGTCTCAATACTCCAGAGCACCATCCAGCAATTCAGGAAGAAGGTCAATGACCTTCTGTGCTCTGCCAGGGTAGGTCATCACCTTTACTTGGGTACCGTTTACTCTATCATTGCACCAACCTCCCAGCAAGTTCCATAACCCACCACTCTCAATATTGCATGCTATGCCTTTTCTGAACTGCTGCTAAAGCTGATTGGCTTTCTGTCTGTGCTCAAGATGGAATGACCACGAGTCTGACAGTGCTGTGTGAAGCAGCAATGTGCTGGGAAAAGGCCAAAGGACGGCAGAGATGCTGTGAGTATCCCAGTTGGTGTAGAGTGAGTGAGTGCTCAGAGACCAAGCTAAGTACCCTGAAGCCAATCCTGTCCCGATGCATGGGAAGGTTCCTTGTCCCTATACATAGTGACCAGGCAGCAGTGTTGCAATGGAAAGTGTTGGTGAACTCCAGAGTGCAGCATTGACACCCTAACCGGCAGTACAAACAAGTCCAAGATGCACCGTTATGACAGGGTGAAGCTGGGGCTTTGCCATTGCCAATTTCCGTGGCTGGTGGGTGCAGGCTGTCACTGCCTATGGACAGTGCCCTGAGATTTTGGAGGTTGCTGGCCAAGGTGGATTTCCAGTGAAGGCACCGTGAGCTGCAGACTCCAGGGACTCTCTCCGTCTCCTCCAAGTCAGGGAATTCACACCATCTCGTTTCTCACCAGGACATGGGAGAACAGCAACCTGCATAGAACTGAGGAGAGACTGAGAAATAACGAGATGTTAGTGTGCGCAAATAGGCCCTTCACCACTCACTAACAAATTCTCATCTAGCCACTGAAACGTTAAGGGGAAAATCAGAATGTTTCTCTCGCATTTGGGAATCTCGCCTTTCCGATCTCACCATGTTTTCCCAGCTCCCTTGCCCTTGCCCACATCAGTCAGGGTGAAGAAGATCCCATCCATGCTGTCAAAGCTATTCATCTCGCATTCATTGGGCAATTCAACAAGGTCATGGTTGCTGACCCTGAAGTACGTGTGCTTTGCCCAGTTTAAATCGAGTTGGGGTAGGGGAGTGGGGGATGGGGTGTTTGGGTCTGTCTTGGGTGAAAGATCGGGACTGGAAGGTGGGAGGAGTGATCAGGACTAGGAGGTAGGAGTTTAAGAGTAGGTAAGGGGTGGAGCGTATGAGAGAAACAGAGAGGGAGAGGGTCCCCCCCAAAGCTCCTGGCCACCCCTTCCCAGGGACGTGTCCATTCCCCAATGAGTAGTGGTGAACTCAGCAACACAGCCATTCAAGAATACTAAATCTCAACAGGAGCAACAATTTATACCACCCAATGCAAGGGTGCTGATTGGTTAGAAGGTCACCTCTGATTGGATGAGGTGTTGCTAGGATGAATACTTTATTAATTCGTGGCATGTAGGTCACTGGCCAGACCAGTATTTATTGCCTAAACCTATTTGTCCAGAGGGCATATAAGGGTCTGGAGTCACATGTAGGCCAGACCAAGTAGGTTTCCTTCCTTACAGGGCATCAGTGAACAAAATGGTTGTTTCCTGACAATTGACAATGGCTTCCTGGTCATCATTAGACTCTAATTTCTAGATTATTAATGAATTAAATTCCACAATTTCCCATGGCAGGATTCCAATGCAGGTCTCCAGAACATTATTCTGGATTAGTGGTGCTAGAAGAGCACAGCAGTTCAGGCAGCATCCAAGGAGCTTCGAAATCGACGTTTCGGGCAAAAGCCCTTCATCAGGAATAAAGGCAGTGAGCCTGAAGCGTGGAGAGATAAGCTAGAGGAGGGTGGGGGTGGGGAGAAAGTAGCATAGAGTATCTGGGTCTCTCTATAGTATCACTTGGCCATCACCTACCTAGTACTATCTACCAAAAACCCACAGATCACTTCTAATTGAAAGACAATATCTGGTAATATTCTTTTTTCCTGCAGAGGACAGGTCCCTGTGTATGCCAAATATGAGCTGAACTGGTAATCTTAAATCAGTTCTCCTTGTTCATTCTTAGCACACTCAGGATTGGTATGTTCCTTCTGTAAGTGGATAAAACGGTCATCGTTATGACAAACCAATTGTACACATTAGTTAAGGGATCACTCAGTGAAAAAATGTGTTATTAAATGTGCAGGCAGTGTAATATTGGGGAGGTGTATTAACACACAAGAAACAGGAGGTTTACAAGATGGATCAGTAGGAAAGAGAAAAGAAAATAATACAACTGAGAAATAACTTTCTAGCTGTACAGTTGATCTCTTGTGTGTAGAGCTGAGCTTTTCTTACCAATGGCCCATCAGTTAGATCTCAGTTCTAGACCATGCAAACGAACTAGGCCTTGACATATTTGAAAAGGAAACAATTTTTCTCTCTGCATTTTTCTTTGCCTGCTGGTTTTATATCAGCTTCTGAAGCACCAGCTCTGTTGACTGACCTTTAGCAGTGATTATTGCTTTGGAAACAGTCTCTATCCATGAAATTACCCAGTTATCCCTTCCGGAATTATGCAGAAGGTTTGTTTATCTAGGTGGATTTCTTGGAAGGTATGAGGTAGATGGAATAACGAGGAGTTTCAAGAATACCACGGAAGCCGCCAACATTTTGCACATAATTTTGTGAAGCATGCCTCTTTGATCAAGATTCCAGAAAATGCTTGAACTTTCCAAAACAGTCAAAATAGTTTTGTCAAGTTGACACAATCTGCTCCCTCAAAGTCTTGGAAATTTCAATGTAATCACTCTTTAACTTGCTAAATGCCAGGAATACAATCACAATTTGTGAAATGTTTTCTTATAACATAACCCTTGGGGCACAGATATTTTCAAAGATAATTTGGTATATCCCTACAGCAGTCCCTCATAATCACAGAATTGTTACAGAACAGAAGGAGGCCATTCAGCCCATCATACCTGCACTATTACCAATCTCCTACCTTTTCCCCCTATCCCTGCACACACTTTCTATCCAAATAATCGTCTGATACCCTTTTGGATGCTTCAATTGAACCTGCCTCCACTATATTTCTAGGAACAACATTCCAAACTCTTGACTAGTCACTGTGTGAAAAAGAGTTTCACACATCTCCCTTACTTCTCTTGAATGTCTCTTTAAGGTCAATTCACCTTTTGACATATCACATCTCATTAAGGTGTGCTGTTGTGAAACAGAGATGATCATGCAATTGGTTTGTGAGATTTGGAAAGCAGAAAGGCTGCATTGGAGAATTACTTTAGAATTGTTAAAGGAAACAGCTTTAATGAAGAGATATATACACATTAGGAAAGTTTAAAAAAAACATGCAGATGAATAATAAAGAAATGTCAGGGATAGTCACAAAAAAATCAGTAAGCTGACAAATTGCACACAGCATTAATTGGAACAATGCCCCTATTACACAGAGCAACTGATATTTTTTGTTCATAGTGTGCCATTATTGGTTATCTTGTGATCAAGATTGTTTAATCATCCACCAGCCCTCAAAGGCTGAAATGACAGGCATAATGAATGTGTGTTATTTACAAACCCTGTAAAAGGGAATGACAAAGAGATGAAAGGTTGATAATATCAGACTGAAATGATTTGCTGTTTGGAAGGAACCTGTTAGTTCTCTTTGAAGATGCTGACTTTCCAGATTTTATTTGATGTATGACAGCGCTGTAACATATGGTGCAAAATGTTACTTGAAAGGTGAAATTGCCTCACGAAGAACACATTACGATAATGTGTGTTACTGCACTCATCACACATGCATCAGTGAAATTGTGACTGAGCTGGACAAGGTATGTATGAATTGATATCTTATTCTAAGACAGAAATGGCTGAGGAGTTCTTCAAACTATTTACCCCAGCAATCGCTAATGGCATTAATGTGCTCCACTTCATGGGACAACTCTCCTTGGATCAAAGCAAAACCAGGAATCATTGGACTGGAAACGTAACTCTGTTTCTGTCTCCACAGACGCTGCCAGAGCTGCTGAGTTTATTCAGCACTTTCTGCTTTTTATTAACGCTACTTGGTACTTGGTTGCAATAGACATTCCCAGGAGACAGCGGGGGAAACTGGGTGTCCCCGGCTCCTGACCAACCAAAATGGAACAGTTCCAAGTTTCATTTCAAAAGGTGCTGAATGCACCTCGTGACTTTGGTGGGAGCACAAGGAGGTGAAATTGAGCCATGGAGAGAGTTCACAAATTTCCCAACCCTGCACACAGTACCTGGCCCACACGTGACAGAGTTTGCAGGTTGTATATTGCACATTATTAGCTGGCTCCAAAGGCACTGAACTGGGATATAACCAAGTCACTCTCAATCTTGAGAGGCTGATCCTTTAGCAGCAATTGAGCATTTGGTTAGCTCAGCTAGCTGGATGGTTGGTTTGCAATGCAGAGTGGCATTAACAGCATGGGTTTGATTCTTACACTGGCTGAGTTTAACATGAAGGACATTTGTGCTCAACCTCTCCCCTTGATGGAAATATGGTAACTCTCTGATTCTATGGCTACTGGTCATTTCTCTGTAATAAGGAAAGCAGCCCTATGGTCAGATAGGATTACGGTTCTCAAGAGGATTCTTTATTCTTGTAGTCAAATCTCCATGCAATAAGGACCAATATGCTATCCCCTTTTTGTGGTCAGACTACAAGTACACCTGAGTCTCCTAGAAATTTCAGATAATTTATTAATAGTCTCAATTGTGGTTTAATGAAAATCACCCTCATCTCTGAATCAATAAGTTCAGGCCCACTCCTGAAATGCAAACATGAAATCCATTCCAGTGCATGACTGAAGAAGTGCTGTACTGTCAGAGGTGTCATTTTTCAGATAAGACATTAATCCAAGATTCCTTTCGCTTTTGCCGACAAATGGAAAGGACCCATTGGCAGTAAGGAAAGCATCATACCCTGACCATAACTTACTCTTCAATGAACATCTTTTACAAAGAACACACATTTCCTGGCCAGTTATCTTATTGCAGTTTGTGGGAGACTGCGGAATGCAAATCAAATGTTGTGTTTTCTATATTACCCCAGTGACAACACTTCAACAGTTCATTATTAGTGGTTAATGGTTTGGGTGCCCTGAGGTCCTGAACGATGTCACAAAGAAAAATATAGAAGTAGGTGTAGGCCATTCGGTCCTTCAAGGTAAAAACAATGACTACAGATGCTGTCTCCTCGGATACTGCCTGAACCGCTGTGCTTTTCCAGCACTACTCTACCTCATTCGGTCCTTAAAGCCTGCTCCATCAGTTAATGCCAGAAAGCAAGTCTTCTTTTGTCTTTAACATGGTAATTACACCTGGAACCACCCAGCATGTGCCTTCTCAAATGTATCTTTTTAATTGGTTTCCAAGGCTGGCTAGTTTGTTCACCTAATAGTAAGGAGGTTCACCGATGGAGGAGGTTAAGTTTAAACTGCAGTGCAAGACCAATGGTCAGCTATCCAGGCTATCCTTCCTTTTGTACCATAACTGATAGTCATATTGCTTCAATCACATTCAGTCATAGTTTAAACACAGGGAGTTGCCCGTTTAAGACAGAGAGGCTTATCAAAAGGCAGTGAATGCAGATTCTTTAAATATTTTTAAGGCAGAGTTAAATAGATTCTTCATTACAAGGGGATACAAGATAATCAGTGGCGTGCAGGAATGTGGAGTTGAAGTTGACATCAGTTTGTCCCTGATCGTATTGAAGGGTGGAGCAGGTTGGAAGGGCTGAATGGCCAACTTTTGTTCCTTGTTCATATGTTAAGGATGCTGAGACTTACTCTACGCTGTGCTAGCATCAAGGTGAGCAAACATTAGCTGTATAAACTGTTCAGAACACTAATGGAACACATTTATGTCTGTGTTAAGACAATTAAATATATATTGCAGGCCCGCTTTAGTGAATACAATTCTTAGAATAACAGAAAGTGATGCTTTCCATTGCTGTTCCACGAAAATAGTGTTATTGACTGCTGTGCTTAATGGCCTTCATGAGCAGTCCAGAGTAACACAGTAGAAAATCCCCTTGGGTAGGATGTGAGCCTTGAAAAGCAGTTACTGTATCATTACTTTGTCACCGTGGTGGTAAAATCACAGAGACACAGCATTGCACCAATAAAAGCTAATCTTCGTCCCAGTGCAACCTTTATCATGTAACCTGCCAAGTTAAATATACAATGGTCTTATCCTCAGACCAAATGCAACTAAAATCCAATGAATGTTCATATAGTTTTACCCTGTCATCACTTTTATCTCCAATATACTTAGCAGAAGTCAGGTCCACATGTGTAAAACATAACCTGGAATATTTTGCATCTCTCCAAACCATATCCATCAGTGATATGAGATGAATCTGACATTGTTAAATGTAAAATAAAAGGGAATGTGGCACTTGGAATAAAGAATATACAATCATAATCTTGGCTAACAGTGGTTCAAACATTATGTCGTTGTGCAAATAATCAGAAACAAAATAGCAGTTAGCTGAGAAAAGCACCAGTGGTGAACTGAGTGTGGCATCACAAAGTCATCACAGCACAGAAAGAGACTATTCCTCCTATCCAGTCTATACTGTCTCCCAGTGCAACAATCCACTCAATCCCATTCCTTTGCTCTATTCCACTGGCCCTGAAAGTTTATTTCTCTCAATTGCACATCATTTTCTTTTTAAAATCATTGTTCACCCCCACATTGTTACCCTCATAAGCAGCAAGTTCAGATTATTCACTTGTGTAAAAACACTTGTGTAAAATCCCTAAAATTGAAGTTCCCCTGTCTTTGTACCACAGCTTTTCTTTTCATTTATTCATGGAATGTGGACCACGTTTGTATGGTCAGCATTTATTACCCATCCCTAATTTCCTTGGAGCTGTCTTCTTGAACCTCTGCAGACCTTGGAGTGCATCGATACCTACAGGGCTGTTGGAAAGGGTGTTCTAGAATTTTGACTCAGTGACAGTGAAGGAATGGTGATATATTTCTAAGTCAGCTTGGTGTGCAACTTGCAGGAGGTCTTTGCAGGAGGTAGTGTTGCCATGCATTTGCTCCTCTTGTCTTTCTATATAGAGGTTGCAAACTTGGAAGATGCAACCTTGGTGAATTACTACAATGTAGATGGTGCACACTGCTGCCACTCTGTGTCATGGGTAACATCAATGAATGTTGAAGTGGTGTAAGGGGTGCAAATCAAGTGGGCTGTTTTATCCTGGATGGTGTTAAGTTTCTTGAATGCTGTTGAAGCTGCACTCATCTAGACGAGTGCAGAGCATTTCATCATACTCCTGACTTAAGCCTTGTAGATGGTAGACAGAGTTAAGGAGACAAGTATTGAATTACTCAACACAGAATTCCTAGCCTCCGACTGCTCTTGTAGCCTTTGTAATTAGATACATTATATATATTTATAGCTATTTCAGTTTCTGGTCAATGGGAAACCTCAGGAAGATGGTGACGGGAAAATTCACAGATGGTAATGCCATTGAACATCAAGGGACTATGGTTAGATTTTCACTTGTAGGAAACGGCCATTGCCTGGTACTTGTGTAGCGTGAACGTTACTTGTCACTTGTCATACCAAGTCTGGATGTTGTCCATTTCTTGCTGCTAATGGGAACAATTTATCTTTATCCATCATACCTAAACTGCCTAATTCAAACAATTTTTTTCTACCAATCCTTTTTTCAAAGGAAAACAAACCCTGTTTCTCCAACTTAAACTCTATGTTAAAAACGCTAAATCCAGAAACATTTCAGATAAATATAGGAACTCTCTCAAGAAACTCTCACCCTTTTTAAACTTTGGTGACCAAAATGGGACACAACTTGGGCCAAAGAAGTGAATCTTATTTTAACACAATTAGTTGTTGTGATTGATGACAGGGTGGCAGAAGCTACGATTGAGGGGTAACTCTGCATGGCTAAGGGGAAAGAGCGACAACAGGAATAAAACACAGACCTGAGCACAAGGATCAAAGCTGTCACTCCAATGCAGCGCTGAAGGATCCTTGCACTGTCAGAGGTGATGTCTTGTGGATGAGACTTTAAAGTGAGCTATCACTTGGGCTTGGCAGCTGGTTTTACAGCAAGTTCCCTTGACTGTTGTCAACCTTCCCCATTTATCTGGGCTTGGGAATGAAAAGCACAATTGTATTTCTTTCAAAGTGCTGAGACAGGTACAATGGCCTGAATGGCTGTATATTCTTATGGCCTTGTGATTTTAAGAAATGTATAAGACAAAGAGTCGAATGGATTGGATCTGAAAGCTTAGAACAGAAAAAAGTAATCAGACAAATCTGCGAACAAAAACCACTTACTTCTACATCTTAAATGAAATAAAAACCTGGCAAAAAATACCCCGCAATATGTTTGAAAATGAAGACGTTTTAAGGAGTCTGGACTCCGACATAGGAAAAGACTGATCAAACAACCTGCACACATTCCCTTAACTTATGTTAACAAACAAAACAACAGTGTGTCCATGCAGTTTGAACAATCCCTGCTGGCATGGTTCAGAGATTTACATTAAACAAAACTATCACAAGTGATAGTAATAAAATGGTTAAGAGAAAAGGGCTAACTGTCTGATTGAAGTATAAAGTCAGACATGAATCATCGGACGTAAGAGGATATGGAAGGCACTGCACTTTGATGTCAGTTGCTATTTCCCTGAATTCATTCATGAGACTCTTCATTAATCCGTTTCAATTGCAAACTCCAGGAACAAAGTCTTCTTTAGCACAGCGATAAAGAACTAAAGTGATGACCAAAACTTTAAGTTTAATCAGAGGAGTGTGGTTTAAGATATTGCATACTTATCCATGAGTAAAATTTGCTCCTGAATTTAGTTATTGAAATGAGAATAACCATACCCAATGCAAGAGATCCCCAATTTATGAAGGTCAAACTTACGAATGCTCGTACATATGAAACAGGGGTGTATTAATATTAATTTTAAAGATTCCAGACAGGGGTGTATTAATATTAATTCTAAAGATTCAATATGCAAACGTTACCTGTAGTGATGAACAGTTACTGCTGTTGTCCTGCACTGTGTTCCTACCTGTGAACAAATTAACTTGGAACAGACTCAAGAATAGAACCCATTCACAACCCAGAGACTGCCTGTAATATAAGTATCCCATAGGTGTGAATTTTGCCTCCAACAGGATATTTTATCAAATGCAGCATGTTTTATGTTATCCCCAGGACATAAGAATCTAGGCCTGAGCATTGTGGTAATGAAGAGTGCCAGAGACTTTATTACAGTTAGTTATTATATACAGATATCAAAATCTTCAGATATACCAATGTTTGGGTTAACATTAGACTATTAAGTTATGTAGTGTATCATGTAATGTACCATGCTTCAAGTGATCTCTGGTTAGGTTGGAAAATATGATCTTTATACTCCTTGGACAGGAATACAGGGGACAAGTTAAGTGACTTACCTCAGAATCTCCAGCCTCTGACCAATTTCTGATCAATAGTCACCTTCTCAGGATGTTGATGGTGGGAGATTTAGTGACAGTAATGCCATTGAATGTCAAGGGGAGATATTCAGCTGCTCTCTTGGTGGAGATGGGTATTATGTGGCATGAATGTTACTTGCCACCTGTCAACCCCAGCCTGGATATTGTTCAGGTCTTGCTGCACTTGGACATAAGCTGCTTCAGTATCTGATGAGTCATGAATGATGCTGAACATGGTGTAAGCATCAGCAATCACCCCCACTTCTGACCTTATCGTGGACTGATGTCCAATAACTGTAACATGATTAGCTGAATTTATTTAGCATTTATAATGTCGTAAAATACCCCAAGATGCTTCACAGGAGCATCAAACAAACTTTTACCTCAACCCATAAATTAGGGTCAATACTCAAAGGCTTGGCCGCAAAGGTATGTCATAAAGTGTGGTTTAAAGAGAAGTCAAAAGGTGGATAAATGTAGGGCACAGAACGAGGCCATTCATAAAACCATAAGATATAGGAGTGGAAATTAGGCCATTCAGCCCATCAAGTCTGCTCCTCCATTCAATCATGGCTGATAAGTTTCTCAACCCCAATCTCCCACTTTCTCCCCATCACCTTTGATCCCCTTGATACTCAAGAACCTATCTATCTCAGTCTTAAATATACTTCATGACGTGCCTCCACAACCTTTTGTGGCAAGGAATTCCATAAATTCACCACTCTCTGGCTGAAGACGTTTCTCCTTATCGCCTTTCGAAAAGCTTTACTCTAAGGCTATGCCCTAGGGTCCTAGTCTCCTACCAATGGAAACATTTTCCCAACACTTAACTCTGTCCAGGCCTTTCAGTATTCTGTATGTTTCAATTAGATAACTCCCCTTATCTTTCTAAACCTCAGCGAGTATAGACCCAGAGTCCTCAAACGTTCCTCATATGTTAAGCTTTTCATTCCTGGGACCATTCTCATGAACCTCCTCTGTACATGCTCCAGGGCCTGTACATCCTTCTGGAGTTTATCATTTCCATGCTGGTTGTAAAAGTACAATCCAGACTAACTCCAGAGCGTCAAACTAGACCACGCCAGGCTTGGCGTTTTGATTCTTCTAGGCTATGTAATCCCAGCACCATGTTGCAGTTGTAGTTGGCTTCAGAATACATAGGCCGAGTAAGAGGAGAACTGAGCTGATGTTCTTCCCCTTATCCCAACTGGTTGCTGTGTGGGTATTGATGCTGAGCAAGGTTGTGTGTATTCACTAACAGAAGTTGTGACTCAAACTTATTGTGGCTATAAAAGCAAAATAACTGGACTCATTCAACCATCCCTTCCCAATAAAATATGGATTCACTGAGGCTAATGTACTATCATGGTGAGAAACAATTTTGCATGATTAATTTAAATAATCTGATCAAAACTTTTCAATTATTGAGTGTTTTTACCAATTTTAAAATTGTTTAAAAATTAATACAATAAGAGGTTTATTTGAAATAAATATTTCTTTTTAATGTAGTTTGTATGTGGCCATCTGAGATTAAATCCATTGGTGTCGTTAGCATTGAGGTTATAAATTCTAATCCCACGATTGCACGATGAGAAATTTATTTCAATTAATCTGGCAAGTTGTGGTGTGGAGTCACTATAATAACTGTGAAAATTGCTGGATTGGAGGAAAAATTATAGATGGTTCATAAATGTCCTTTTAAACCTGGGAATCTAGTCTGGCCGAAGCGTAACTATGTGACTGACCACATTCATTCAGCATATGTATCGATGGGTACTTTACTCCCACTGCCCACGTCCCTGGAACAAATTTAAAGAAAACAGCTTATTCTAACAATGTTCCTGGAAGCTAACACTTTTTGAACTGGATTCCAGCAGACACGAGGAGAATGTGCATACTCCACACAGATAATTGCCTGAGGCGGGAATTGAACCCAGGTCTCTGGCACTGTGAGGCAGTAGGGCTAACCACTGTGCTGCCTTAAAGGTCTTGTGAATGCTTATTTTAAATTCGATACTTTTTGACCATGGTACTGTTGGAAACTCCATTTCCAGTGCGTGTACGGCAAACCCCCTTGAAATTAGATGTGATAATGACCAAATAATTTGTTTAATTATGTTGATTGAGATGTAAATATTGGCCAAGAGACTGGTGTTAACAGTCTTGCCCTTCCTTGAATCTGCGTGATTGGATCTTTTACATCCATCCGAGCAGATAAACAGAGTATCGATTTACAGTCTTATCTAAGGACAACACCTCTGACAGTGCGGAACTTCCTTAGTTCAACACTGAAGTATTAGCTTCAATTTTAAGAATATAGAACAGTACAGCACAGAAACAGGCCCTTTGGCCCACGATGTTGTTCTGAACATGATGCCAAATTAAACTAGTCCCTTCTGCCTGCGCTTTTTGCATATTCCACCCCCACCCCCCATTCTTTGCAAATTCTTGTGCTTATCTAAAAGCCCCTTAAATGCCC
Source organism: Chiloscyllium punctatum (assembly GCF_047496795.1). Taxonomy (NCBI): domain Eukaryota; kingdom Metazoa; phylum Chordata; class Chondrichthyes; order Orectolobiformes; family Hemiscylliidae; genus Chiloscyllium; species Chiloscyllium punctatum. The sequence continues at coordinate 14,040,997 of NC_092765.1, forward strand.
CTATTATTTCTGCCTCCAACCACAAGTGCATTCTAGACACTGACCACTCTCTGTATAAAGAAACTTGCCCCTCATGTTTCCTGTGAACTATCCCCCTCCCAGCTTCATTGCATGCCCCCTTGTATTTGACTTTTCAACTCTAGAAAAAAGATTCTGTCAACCCAACTATGCATCTCATAATTTTATAGACTTCTATCAACCCTCTCCTCAGCCTCTGCTGCTCCAGAGAAAACAACCCAAGTTTTTCTAGCCCCTCCTTATAGGTCATACCCTCTAATCCAGGCAGCATCCTGGTAAGCCTCTTCTGCACCCTCTCCAAAGCCCCCACATCCTTCCTGTAGTGTGGTGATCAGAATTGAACGCAATACTCTAAATGCAGCCTAACCAGTCTTATAAACATGCAACATAACATACTGACTCTCGTACTCATTTCCCTGACCAATAAAGACAAGCATGTCATATGCCTTCTTTACCACCCTAACTACTTGTGTGACCACTTTCAGGGAGCAATGGACTTGAACCCCAAGATCTCTCTGTACATCAATGCTGTTCAGGGTTCTGCAGTTAATTGTATATTTTTCCTTAACATTGGCATGGACGGGTTGGACCGAAGGGTCTGTTTCCATGCTGTACATCTCTATGACATCTATATGATCTCCCAAAGTGCAGCATCTCACACTGACCTGGATTAAACTCCATTTGCCATTTCTCCGCCCATATCTACAACTGATCTATTTTCTGCTGTATACTTTGACAACCTTCTGCACTATGCACAACTCTACTGAACTTGATGTCATCTGCAAACCTACTAACCCATCTATCCACATTTTCATCTAAGTCATTTATATCACAAACAGCAGTGGTCCCAGCATGGATCCCTGCAGAACATCACTAGTCACAGACCTCCAGCCAGAAAAAGTACACCCTTCCACCCTTGGCTTCTGCCTTCTATAGACAAGCCAATTCTGAATCCATGTGGCCAAGTCACCATGGACCCCATGCATTAATTTTATGGATGAGCCTACCATGAGGGACCTTGTTAAAAGCCTTACTGAAATCCATGTAGACAACATCCATTGTTCTACCCTGATCCATCACCTTTGTCACCGCCTCGAAAAATCAATCTAGTTAGTAAGACATGACTGCCCAACACGAAAGGGACAGCCATGCTTACTGTCTCTAATTAGGCAATGCTTTTCCAAATGCACGAAAATCCTATCCCTAAGAATTGTCTCCAATAGCTTCCCAATCACCGATGTCAGACACATCAGTCTGTATTTTCTTGAATTATCCCCATTTCCCTTCTTGAACAGAGGAACAGCATTTGCTACTTGCCAGTTCTCCAGGACCTCTCCAATGGCCAGTAGGATACAAAGATCTTCGTCAAGACCCCAGCAACCTCTTCTCTTGCCTCTCTCAATTACCTGGGTGTATGCCATCAGGCTCTGGGGACTTATCCACCTTAATGCTCTTCAAGAGACCCAACACTACTTTTTTCTTGATCTCAAAATGCCACACTGAATCTCAGTATCTTCCATGTAAATTACTCACTTTTAGGTCCAGCATTCTTCAGTTCCTGAACGCAGTCAGAGAGGTCACGAGGTCACCAGGGAGCAGCGGAGCCTGTCAGGATACATGAGTATACAGTATAAAATGCTTACTTTTAAGTCCGGCCTTCTTCAGTTCCTGGACGCAGTTGAAGAGGTCACGAGGTAACATATTTGGGTGGTTGCTTTACCCGAATCACTACTCGGGCAGTGTCTCCCGCCCATCCTCCTCCTTTAACCAAAAAAAAACGTTCTGTGCCTCGGTTGGTAAGGTGACAAGTGTTTTCTTTTGTGTTTCATTTTTTTCAGCGGTCTATTTGGAATTTAGAATAGCTAGAATGGAGGTGAGGGCAGTTGAATGTTCCTCCTGCAGTATGTGGGAGATAAGGGTCACCTCTAGTGTCCCTGCTGACCTCATTTGTGGGAAGTGCACCCAACTCCAGCTCCTCGAGAACCATGTTAGGGAACTGGAGCTGGAGCTGGATGAATTTCGGATCTTTTGGGAAGCAGAGTAGGCTATTACGAGGAGTTACAGGGAAGTAGTTACTCTGCAGCCACATGAAGAAGGTAGATGGGTTACTGTCGGGGATAGAAAAGGGAATTGGCAGGCAGTGCAGGGATTTCCTGTAGTGGTTCCCCTCAACAAGTATACCATTTTGGATACTGTTGGCGGGGGGGTGGGGGGACTTACTAGGGGTAAGCATTGGGACTCAGGTCTCTGGCACAGAGTCTGTCCCTGTTGCTCAGAGGGGGAAGGGGGAAGAGGAGCAGAGCTTTAGTCATTGGGGACTCCATAGTTAGGGGGATAGATAGGAGGTTTTGTGGGAATGAGAGAGACTCACAGTTGGTGCGTTGCCTCCCAGGTACCAGGATTTGTGATGCCTCTGATCGTGTTCTGGATCCTTGAGGGGGATGGGAGGAGCCCCAAGTCGTGGTCCACATAAGCACCAATGATATACATAGGAAGAAAGGTGGGGATCTAAGGCAGAACTTCAGGGAGCCAGGGTGGAAGCTTAGAGCTAGAACAAACAGAGTTGTTATCTCTGGTTTGTTGCCCGTGCCACATGATAGTGAAGCGAGGAACAGCGGGAGAACAGAGGTGAACACGTGGCTTCAGGGATGGTGCAGGAGGGTGGGTTTTAGATTCTTGGATAATTGGAGCACTTTCTGGGGAAAGTGGGGTCTCTACAAACAATATCGTTTTCACCTGAATCAGAGGGGTACCAATATCCTGTGGATGGGAGTTTCCTAATGCACTTCGGTGGGGTTTAAACTAATGCAGCAGGGGGATGGGAACCTGAACTGTAATTTCACTATACAGGAGGTTCAGGGTAGTGAGGTCAGAGATAGGTCTACAAGGTCGCAAGAGGGCACTAGCAATTAGGATGTTGGTTTGAAATGTGTATACTTCAATGCCAGGAGCATCCAGAATAAGGTGGGTGAACTTGCAGCATGGGTTGGTACCTGGGATTTCGATGTTGTGGCCATTTCAGAGACATGGCTGGAGGAGGGACAGGAATGTTTATTGCAGATTCTGAGATTTAGATGTTTCAACAAGAACAGCAAGATGGTAAAAGAGGCGGGGGTGTGGCATTGTAAATCAAGGGTAGTATTACAGCAGCTGAGATAACGTTTGAGGACTCATCCACTGAGATAGTTTGGGCTGAGGTTAGCAACAGGAAAGGAGAGGTCACCCTGTTGGGAGTTTTCTATAGGCCTCCAAATTGTTCCAGGGATGTGGGGAAAAGGATAGCAAAGATGATTCGCGATAGGAGCGAGAGTAACAGGGTAATTGTTATGGAGGATTTTAACTTCCCCAATATTGACTGGAAATACTATAGGAGAAAGTGAGGACTGCAGATGCTGGAGATCAGAGCTGAAAATGTGTTGCTGGAAAAGCGCAGCAGGTCAGGCAGCATCCAAGGAGCAGGAGAATCGACGTTTTGGGCATAAGCCCTTCTTCAGGAATGAGGAGGGTGTGCCAAGCAGGCTAAGATAAAAGGTAGGGAGGAGGGACTTGGGGGAGGGGCGTTGGGAATGCGATAGGTGGAAGGAGGTTTCACCTTAACCTCCTTCCACCTATTGCATTCTTAATGCCCCTCCCCCAAGTCCCTCCTCCCTACCTTTTATCTTAGCCTGCTTGGCACACCCTCCTCATTCCTGAAGAAGGGCTTATGCCCAAAACGTCGATTTTCCTGCTCCTTGGAAATACTATAGTCCAAGTAGTTTAGATGGGTCGTTTTTGTTCAATGTGCGCAGGAGGGTTTTCTGACACAGTATGTAGACAAGCCAACAATGGGCAATACCTAATTGGATTTGGTACTGGGGAATGAACCTGGCCATGTGTTAGATTTGGAGGTAGGTGAGCACTTTGGTCATAGTGACCATAATTTGGTTATGTTTACAATAGCAATGGGCAGGGGTAGATATATACCACAGGAAAAGAGGTATAACTGGGGGAAAGGCAATTATGATGTGATTAGGCAAGATTTAGGATGCATTGAATGGGGAAGGAAACTGCAGGGAATGGACACTCTTGAAATGTGGAGCCTATTCAAGGAACAGCTACTGGGGGTCCTTGTTAAGTATGTACCTATTAGGCAAGGGAGGTAGCTGTCGAGAGAAGGAGCCATGGTTTATTAAAGAAGTTGAAGCTCTTGTCAAGAGGAAGAAGAAAACTTATGTGAGGATGAGGCGTGAAGGCTCAGTTAGGGGGCTTGAGAGTTACCAGTTAACCAGAAAAGATCTAAAGAGAGGGCTAAGAAGAGCCAGAGGGGACATGAGAAGTTGTAGGTGTATAGGATCAAGGAAAACCCTAAGGCCTTCTATAAGTATATCAGGAATAAGTAGATTAGGGCCAATCAAAGATAGTAGTGGGAAGTTGTGTGTGGAATCTGAGGACATGGGGAAGTGCTTAATGAATAATTTTCATCAGTATTCGCTTGGAAAAGGGCAATGTTAGTGAGAATACGGAGATACAGGCTATAAGGTCAGATGGGATTGAGGTTGACAAAGAAGAGGTATTAGCAATTTTGGAAGATCTGAAAATAAATCAGACCCCAGGACCGGAAGGGCTTTATCCTCGGATTCTCTGGGAAGCCAGGGAGGAGATTGCAGAGCTTTTGGCTTTGATCTTTATGTCATCATTGTCGACAGGAGTAGTGTCAGAAGACTGGAGGATAGCAAATGTTGATCCCTTGTTTAAGAAGTGGAGTCGGGACAGCCCTGGTAATTATAGGCCAGTGAGCCTTACTTCGATTGTGGGTAAGGTGTTGGAAAAGGTTATAAGAGAGAGGATTTATAAACATCTGGAAAGGAATAATTTGATTAGTTTTAGTCAACACAGTTTTGTGAAGGGTAGGTCGTGCCTCACTAACCTTATTGAGTTATTCCAGAGGTGACAAAACAGGTGGATGAAGGTAAAGCGGTTGATGTGGTATATATGGATTTCAGTAAGGTGTTTGATAAGGTTCCATACGGTAGGCTTTTGCACAAAATACAGAGTTTCAGTTTTAAAGGTGATTTAGTGGTTTGGATCAGAAATTGGCTAACTGAAAGAAGATAGAGTGTGGTGGCTGATGGGAAATGTTCATCCTGGAGTTACCAGTGGCGTGCTGCAGGAATCTGTTTTAGGGTCACTGCTGTTCGTCATTTTTATCTGGAAGTGGACATAGAAGGATGGGTTAGTAAATTTGCGGATGACATTAAGGTAGGCAGAATCGTGGATAGTGCCAAAGGATGTTATGGGTTACAGAGGGCATAGATAAGATGCAGAGCTAGGCTGAGAAGTGGCAAATGGAGTTTAATGTGGAAAGGTGTGAGGTAGTTCACTTTGTAAGAAGTAACAGGAATGCAGAGTACTGGGCTAATGTTAAAATTCTTGGCAGTGTAGATGAACAGAGAGATCTCAGTGTCCAGGTGGGTAAATCCCTGCAAGTCCAGGTTGATCGGATTGTTCAGAAGGTATATGGTGTGTTGGCATTTATTGGTAGGGGAATTGAGTTTTGGAGCCACAAGGCTACGCTTCAGCTGTACAAGACACTGGTGCGGCCGCACCAGGAGTATTGTGTACAGTTCTGGTCACCGCATTATAGGAAGGATGCGGAAGCTTTGGAAAGGGTTCATCGGAGATTTACTAGGATGTTGCCCAGTATGGAGGGAAGGTCTTAGGAGGAAAGGCTGAGGGAACTGAGGCTGTTTTTGTTGGAAAGAAGAAGGTTGAGAGGTGACTTAATTGAGTCGTATTAGATAATCAGAGGGTTAGATAAGGTGGACAGTGAAAGCCTTTTTCCTCAGATGGTGAAGGCTAACATGAGGTGACATAGCTTTAAATTGAGGTGTGATAGATTTAGGAAAGATATCAGGGTGGGTTTCTTTACTCAGAGTAGTAGGGACGTGGAACGGCCTGCCTGCAACAGTAGTAGATTCGCCGACGTTAAGGGCATTTCAATGGTCATTGGACATACATATGGATAATAACGGAATGGTGTAGGCTAAATGGGCATCTGATTAATTTCACAGGTCAGCATAACACTGAGGGCTGAAGGGCCTGTAGTGTGCTGTAATATTCTATGTTCTATGTCTATATCCTTCTTCTGGGTGAATACTGACACAAAGTATTGTCGCTCACACTCTTTTATCCTTGAGTAATCCTACCTTCTCCCTAGCTATCCTTTTGTTTTTAATGTATCTATAGAATGCCTTGGGATTCTCTTTAAACCTATTTGTCATGGCTGCTTCCTGCTCTCCCAATTCCTGGCTTGAGTTCTTTCCTGCTTTATTTATATTCCTCACAGGTCCTGTCTGATTTTAGATTCCTAAACCTTTCATTTTTTTTTTCCTTTTGACTAAATTCACAACCCCCCTCATTACCTTGCCATCCTTATCCTTCCTCCTTACTAGAATATGATGGTCTTGAATTCTGATCAGGCCTTTAAACAACTCCCTATGGACTTGCCCAATAACAGCTTCTCCCAATTAACACTCCCTAGCTCCTGCCTAATACTGATGTAATTTGCCCTCCTCCAATTTAATACCTTCCCGACTTATCCTTATTTATAGCTATCTTAAACCTTAAGAAGTTGTTATCACTGTTTCCAAAATACTCTTTGACTGAAAGGTCAGTTACCTGGCCAGGGCCATTAGCCAATACAAGGTCCAATATGGCCCCTCTTCTCGTTGGATTGTCATACTGTTTCAAGAAACCTTCTTGGATGCATCTAACAAATTCTATCTAATGGAAGCCTCTTGCTCTAAGGGAGTTCTAGTCAATATTGGGGAGGTTAAGGTCATCCACTATGACAGCCTGTTGTTATTGCATCTTTCCATAATCTGCCTACATATTTGTTCCTTCATGTCTAATTGGCTGTTGGGGGAGGGGGGGTGCATCCCATGTAAGTGACTGCATCTTTCTTATTTTTGAGCTGTACCTCAATGAGGGCCCCCCCCCCTCCCATTATGTCCTCCCTGAGTGCAGATGTGACGTTCTCCCTGATTAGCTGGAAAATAGTCTTTTTTTTCCTGCTCCTCGGATGCTGCCTGACCTGCTGTGTTTTTCTAGCACTACACTCTTGACTCTAATCTCCAGTATCTGCAGTACTCACTTTCACCTAATCTCCTTGATTAGTAATAAAACTCCTCCACCTCTTTTACCTTCCTCTTTGTCTCTTCTAGAACAACAAAATCCTGGAATGCTGAGCAGCCAGTCCTGTCCCTCTCTCAAACAAGTCACTGTAATGACAACAACATCATAGTCCCACATACTGTTCCAGATTCTAAGCTCATCTGCGTCAACCATAATGCTCCTGGAATTAAACTAAATACACTTCAGCCCATTAGTACCATCACGTTCATTTACTTGTCTCTGCCTGTCCTCCCTTTCTGACATACTGATCCTAACATCGAGCTTCCCCTCAATCCCTCCACTTGCTGACCTGCTGCTCTAGTTCCCAGCCCCCTGCCCCCCTAGTTTTAAACTCTCCTGAGTTGCACTAGTGAAACCTCCTGTGAGGAAATTGGTTCCCCTTCCAGTTTAGGTGCAACCTATCCCTCTTGTACAGGTCCCCCCTGCCCCAGAAGAGTTCCCAATGATCCAAGAACCTGAAACCCTAATCCCTGCACAGCTCCTGGTCACATGTGCATCTCTCCTATTCCTTGCTTCACTAGCGTGTGGCACTGGGAGTAACCCAGAGATTACTACCATCTAGGTTCTACTCTTCAGCCTCTTTCCTAACTCCCTGTACTCACTCCGCAGGAACCCATCCTTCTATGCACCAATGTGCACAACGACCTCTGGATGCTCACCACCTTCACCACCCACCTGCCCCCACACCCCTTTAAGAATTTCATGTAACTGCTCAGAAATGTCCTTAACCCTGGAACCAGGGGGACAACACACTATCCTGGAGTCTTAAATATGGCCACGGAAATGGCTGTCTGTGCCCCTAACTAGTGAGTCTCCAATCACTATTTCTCTCTTGGATTTTGCCCTACACTGATCTACAGCAGTTGTGTTGCTTCTGGGTTGACTGCTGCAATTATACTCCCCTGAGAGGCCAAACCCCACCTCCCACCCCCAACAGTATCCAAAACTGGGGTACACTTGTCAGAGAGGGGAATAACCTCAGGAGAATCCTGCACTACCATTGTTGTGCTCAAGTCCCAAGACCCAGAACTGGCAACTGTACAATAACACAGGTGGAACGGTGGCTCAGTGGTTAGCACTGCTGCCTCATAGTGGGTTCGATTCAGCCTCAGTTGTCTAAGTGAGTTTACACATTGTCCCTGTATCTGCGTGGGTTTCCTCCAGGTGCTCTGGTTTCCTCCCACAGTTCAAAGATGTGCAGGTTAGGTGAATTGTCCATGCTAAATTGCCTATAGTGTTCAGAGATGTGTAGATTAGGTTCTTTAGTCAGGGGAAAATGCAGAGTAATAGGATAGGGGAATGGGTCCAGGTGGATTACTCTTCGAAGGGGCAGTGTGGACTTGTTGGGCTGAAGGGCTTGTTTCCACAGTGTAGGATTCTCGTAAAAAATATACTGAGCTGATTGACACCTAGTAACAATTCATCCAATATTTTCAGAAGGAACATAAATCTACCAACAAACAAATGAATAACTTTGAAAACAGGAGTCTTAAAAATGTCAAATGCTTCAGAGTTAAATGGCAACATGCCATTAAAAATATAACATACATTTGTTTTGCATCTTTAACGTATTACATTATCCTACAACGCTTTGATGAAGCTTTACCAAGCAAGATGTCAGAATGAATTACTCGGGCAGTTTTTTACAGGACAGAATTTGTGTCCTGTTGAAGAAGATTTACACAGCCAAAGATTTTCATCTTTAATTTATCAGGACCATTTCCCATGGCAGTGCCTTCACTTGCTGATAAACCCACACTCCCTTCTCATGCACAATAAAAAGTTTCCCTTTTCATTGCATTTTTTACAAATTGTCCTGGTGAGCGCCAGACTAAACGCTTTCACAAAATCCGTCCTTTTTTTGGTGATCCTGTATGAGAGTTGAGGTGGGTTTTAAGGATTGTTGTAAAGAAAGAGAGTGAGGCAGGGAAAGGGCGAGTGAATTCCAGAACTTATGGACATACACACTGAAGAAATGACCACCCATGTTGGAGTGAAGAAAATCAGGATGACCAAAAGTCCAGAATTTGAGGGTTGTGGAAACCATAAAAGGATTGTGGGGCTGGTGGAAATCGGGAGGAGTGAGGTTATGGAGTTTAGAAGAAGCATGCTAAAATGTTGAACATATTTTGACAACCCTTCTGTTATTGCTTGTATGAAATGTATCTGACACAGGGGAAAGAACACAATGAGTGTTTATTGTAATTAACCTGGCTTCAGGGATAAAGGGTAATGAATGTCACACTTTCACTCTCAAATAATATATGATGTATGTCCATCAAGATGGAAAGGAAAACCCAAAAGACGATATATTTTTCCAAAATAGACTACCCACGGAAATTGACATTCGCTTCCAGCTGCAATTTTTGTAATGGCTCCAAATTACTAGGAGCTAATGACCCTCCATTTGTGATCCCATTTACCTTTGGTAATTTGTTGCTTCTTCCTTGGTCAGTGATCCTATGCTACTCTGTCACTCTACAGCATTACAAATTGTTGTAATTAACCAACTTTTCCGTTGTTATTTATGCATGTTTCAGAAAATTGCCTGCACAAAAATCACACTTAGTGCCATATTAATTTCTAGCTGAAATAAAAACCCTAAAAAGAAACACAAGATCATTAATCAAACTTCCACTGAAACTGTGCCCAATGACTCTGCAAGGAAGGTGGTGGGCAAACGTCACATTTTATGTAAAATTGTCAGATTTTCCTGATAGTCTGTATAATGAAAATTGAAGGAAAACTCAGGTGATGGCAACATATATCTTTTGCACCACCCTGAAGAACTGCAAGGTGAGTTGTGAGGAGTCAGAAATGGTGTGGTTACCTGACAAGTAAATGAAACAATGGGGAGGAGAGGACATTTGGAGATACACAGCATCTTTTGCAATAGTGGCACTCATAATTACATTTGCTTTCAAAAGCATCATTTTTCTTTAAATTTTGAAAATGCCATTGTTTCTTCCAGATGTGTAAGAAACTTACTGTATAAAAGTTTACACCAAAATTATGACCTGTCCCAGATTTTCTGGTGCACTCAGGTGAAGATTCCAACAATGTTAGTTGGCTACTTTTAACAGTAATTTTAATTATTTACTGTGTGAATGACCGTGCTCCATCAGCAGTGCATGGTTAACTTAGAAAATATAAATTGCAAGCCTTTTTGTATAGGCTCAGGTGCAAATAGACTGGGAGTTGACTACCCAAAGGTGGACCATCTAATATTATGCTGCATTCTGTAGTTGCCACAAACCTATGTATTGTACCACACAGGATGTACTCTTTGAAATTACCATGAGCAGCTTCTTTTGTTCTGGTTCCTTTTGTTGAAAACTCAGAATAGAATAATTTAATTATTTGCTCAGATGTGAATTAGCAGATTTTCCACAAGATAGCAAACAATACACCCTTTTGTAAAGTTAGGGATGTTTAGAGCTGTTCTAATCTGCAATGTACTTATCAAGATCACAGATTTACTGTGACTGATGAACTCAAATTCTGTTTTCACTGTCTGATATTCTGGGATAGTTAGCAAATGCATAGAGGACATATAAAGAGACATTAAAGAATAGAAGAATTATCTATAAGGTGTTTTAAATAGAAACTCAGACTCTTTAAATGGCTACAGCAACACAGTGGAAGTGATAGTACTTCTCAGTCATAAAGGTTGTAGATTCAAGACCCACTCTTGTTAAGTGCAGTTGGAGCTGTGCTCGTCCAGGCAAGTGGAGAGTATTCTATTTAACTCCTGCATCTTGTACACAGTAGATAGACTTTGGGGAGTCAAGAAAGGGACCTAAGGGTTGATGCTTTCATGCAGAGGGTGGTGCGTGTATGGAATGAGCTGCTAGAGGAAGTGGTGGAGGTTAGTACAATTACAACATTTAAAAGGCATTTGGACGGGTATATGGATAGTAAGGGTTTAGAGGGATATGGACCAAATGCTGGTAAATGAGACTAGATTAATTTAGGACATCTGGTTGGCATGGACAAGTTGGACCAAAGAATCTATTTCTGTGCTGTACATTCTGATGACTCTATGTGAGATACTCATTATTCAGAATGCCAGGCTCTGACCTGCTCTCATAACCCTGGCCTTTTATTGATCCTGTCCAGTTTCTGTTCAACGGCAACCTCCAGGATCTTGATGGTGGAGGATTCAGTGACCAAAATGCTGTTGAATGTCCAAAGGAGGTGGTTACATTCGCTCTTACAAAAGATGGTTATTGCTTAGCACTTGAATGGTTTGAATGCATCTCGCTACATATCAATTCAAGTCTGTATGTTTTCTAGGTTCTATAATATCTGGAGATAGGCTGGAGATTAGAGTCAAGATTAGAGTGGTGCTAGAAAAGGACAGTAGGTCAGGCAACATCCGAGAGCAGGGAAATCGACGTTTCGGGCAAAAAGCCTTCATCAGGAAAAGTTGATTTTCCTGCTCCTCGGATGCTGCCTGACCTGCTGTGCTTTTCCAGCACCACTCTAATAATATCTGGAGATAGACTGCTTCAAGGTCTGAGGAGTCACAAGTGGTGTTGAACATTGTACAGTCATTGCCAAATATCGCACTGCTGACCTTGTGACTGATGATGTACCTGAAGATAGTTTGGGCCAAGGCCACTACACTGGAGCTGATCCTGGAGCTGAATAGATTGAAATCCAAAGCCACAATTCCATATGAGGAATAACTCCAACAAATGGAGAGCTTTCCCTTGATTCCTCTGAGTTCAGTTTTACTGTGGGTCTTATTGTTTTATAGCTGCTGATGAATCTCCCTTTTTTTCTTAACTCGAATTGTTTTTATTTCAAAATTCCTCCAGTTGCATTTTGTTCTATTTTAAATTAATGATTAACCATGTTCTGTGTGAAATTTAAGAACCATCTTTAGCAAATTTGCCCGAGTTATTCAAATAGGAAAGAAAGAAATTATTTTTTCTGACAAGCTTATACTTATCTATTATTTATGCAATTATAGTTATTTATGATTCATTTCACTAGAGATTTCAACTTTACACAAGGTATTAAAAAAATCTCCTGGACAACATTTAATATAACAAAGAGCTTTGCTTTAAACCATAAGAAATAGGAACAGGAGTAGGCCATTTGACCAATTGACCCTGCTGCACCATTCAGTAGGGTCAAGGCTAATCCAACGACATTCCTCATGTCCATTTTCCTGCTCCTTCCTCTTCGTTGTAGAAAAACCTTGAATTAATAAAAAGACTCGTCAAGTTCTTAATATAAACCAAAATACCTCACATTCTAATAATTATATTTCAAAGTGCATTCACTTCTGTTTCATAGAACAATACAGCGGTCAATTACCTATGGTAGATCCTACATATAACATGAAAGACCAGTTAACCATTTCCTCATTGTGAGGAGGACAATCCAATTCAGGTTTACTCTGATCAGGGACCAGCATCAATGCTTTTAATGGACTGCATTTCCTCAATGTAGAATCTCATTGAAATTTTTTCCTCATTTCATTCTCAGATCAATGTTAATAATAATGATAAATATAGTGCTCATTTCATGTGTTTCTTCTCAACCAGTTAATGGATTAAATCTGGCTCCAAAATGAAATCAATGAGTGACAATAAAATGCAGCTTGTATTTTTGCTTCATTTCCAGTTTTGGGTGTGTTTGGAGATCTCCAGCCTAAGTTAACATTCAGCTGGCCACATCAATATGTGAGGGACTCTCAGCCTCGAAGCTGCTATCAGTGCTAATTAGGTGCTAACTGTGTGTTTCTCTCCATTTGTGCAGGTTACGGAGAAGACTAGGAGACTGTGAGGTCTGCAGATGCTGGAGATCAGAGTTAAGAGTGCATTGTTGGAAAAGCACAGCAGGTCAGGTAGCATCTGAGGAACAGGAGAATCGAAGGGCTCCTTTTTTTTCTGCTCCTCAGATGCTGCCTGACCTACTGTGTTTTTCCAGCAACATACTCACTACAGGGAAGACTACTTCACGCCTGATGCTGTTGATCTGATATGTTGCAATGGAGCTTTTCCTGATGGCATGGTTTCCCAACCAGTCCCATGAAGGATCGTAGGGAAGGGACCTCGGAAAATACTGGCTGCTCCACCGCCATTTTATGTTTAGTGGCACATGATTTGATGAAGGGGGAGATACCTGGCCTCATCAGGAGCTGAGCTCTTGCCTAATAGAAAGCTGCCAGCTATTAGATGTCCCCTACTGGGGCTGCAGCCCATCCAAGAAGAAGGGGAAGAAATGGAGGCCTGACTGAAGGCAGGTCCAGAGAAACAGCAAACCCTGGCTGACAAGCCCCAGTTAGGGAGGGAGTTGAAGGGGTCAGGTTTGAGAGTTAGGTGAGAGAGACTTTAACTTTAGTGCAGTGATGGAAAGTGGTCAGCCAGCTGAACCTCACAGAGTATGAGTTCTCTGATTGTGGCTGTTCATCTGGTCCAAATAGGGAGCCTTGGTTGGCAAATAAAAGAAAGACTGTCAGAGCTTCTGACACCCCTGGTATGTGACTCTGAATGAGGCAGTATTAAAATAACAGACTGCGTGTGGGGAAACATAGCGGCTCAGTGGTTAGCACTGCTGCCTTACAGTGCCAGGGACCTGGGTTCGATTCCAGCCTTGGGCAACTATCTGTCTGGAGTTTGCACATTCTTTCTGTGTCTGTGTGGGTTTCCTCTGGTGCTCTGGCTTTCTCCCACAGTCCAAAGATGTGCAGGTTAGGTGAATTGGCCATGCTAAATTGCCCATAATATTCAGGGATGTGTAGGTTAGGTGCATTGGTCAGGGATAAGTGTAGGGGAATGGGTTTGGGTGGGATACTCTTCCGAGGGTCAGTGTGGACTTGTTGGGCCTGTTTCCAAGCTGGAGGGGTTCTACGAAATAAAGAGTGTCTTCCAGATACCCTCAAAGGATTTTACAATAAATTAAATATTTAGTTAAGTAGCTAATGCTTGAGTGTTGGGTATTAATATTGTTTTCCTTTTTGTTTGTTATGAATTGAATACTAGATTCTTGCCCCGAGAGTTACTAGCAAAGCCTGTGTCTTACAGTATAAAACATTATTACCAACACCTCTCCCATACAACAAAACAATTACAAACACCCTGGAGGATAGAGCCAGCACAGCTGAGAAAGGAGCACTAGAAGGTAAACAAAAATAATTTCTGATAATATACCTCTATTAATCCTATTTAAATAGAACACTTAAGTGTGTCAGAGGAATGTTATGTTATAGCACCTATAGAGACTGATAAGATTTAGAAAGACATTTGAATTCCCAGTGGTTGAATCAATAAGATTTTGTGTTTTAACATGTTTACTGTAACAAATAAACTAAAATTAGAATAAACAGTAAGCAACTAATGCACTAAGCTACAGAAAAGGTGACACCCTACACTGTCCTAACACAACTGAGATCCCACACAACGTTTCTATATTACGTTGCATTTTATACAAACATGGAACTTATACAGAAACCAAATGCAATCTACTCCCAGCTTCCAACAGATTTACCTTTTCCCATTTCATTGTGTCCTGACATCCATTTTCCATTGCAATTTGCTTGTCCTCAACCTTCTGAGAATCCCCAAACTCACTCGTAGCATCAAGGTCATCCTAGGGTGAACATCCACGAAATCCCCAGTTGCTCCATCTCTTGCACCTGAGAATGAGCAGGCTCCAACATTCTGCCCGGTAGCTAACAGAGAACTGTCTTTACTCCTGCCATCAGAGAGATGTTGACAATGTTCGCATTAGACAGTACAACCTCGATTATCCAAACATCAATTATGCGAATTTCAGATTATCCTAACAAGACCTCAAGGTCCCATAAAAATGCCATAAGGCAACTCAGCATTCAGTTAAACGCCATTATGGCATGGATTGCCGCATTCTCCGATAACCGAGAAATGTTCAGATAACCGGCACTCATAAATTACCATTTGCTTACAGTCAGATGGTTTACCCGAGTGAGCAATTATCTGAACAAAATACTCCCTGCCAGTTTCATTTGGATAATCGAGGTTGTACTGTAATTGTATCCATCAAAACCATCCAGAATGTGTTGGGTAGATTCACTACCACCGATCATCAATATTGATATTAGTCTAAGTTACTGGCATCACATGAGGAAGGGGGCTCACACAATGTCTTCTGCAGAAGATAGGCTTATCAAACAGTAATCAATAGCCAGTAACATGAATTACATGATAGTCTCCTGTGCGAGTTGAGGCTAAAAGTAAGAGTAACTGCACATTACTGTTAACTACATTGACTTGATACCAGAATAAGTGGAATGAATTGCTTACCTCTTCCCAGCAGCAATCCTGCATAACCTGATGGGTTGAGATTACATCATCTTATTTAATTCATGTGTGGAATATGTGCTTCTCTGGCTGGGCCAGAGTTTATTGCCGAGTTACCCTTGGGAAGGTGGTGATGAGCTGCTTTCCTGAACTGCTGCAGTTCCACGTGCTGAAGGTTTACCCACAATGCCCTTACGGAAGGAATTCCAAGATTTTGACCCAGTGCCAGGGAAGGAACGGTTACATATTTCCAAATCAGGACAATGAGTGGCTTGGAGGAGAACCTCCAGGTGTTCCCATGTATCTGCTTCCCTTGTCCTTCCAGATAGAACAGGTCATGGATTTGGAACGTGCTAAGTAAGGATCTTTGGTGAATTTCTGCAGTGCATCGTGTAGATGGTGCACACTGCTGCTACTGAGTGTCAGTGGTGGAGGGAGTAGATGTGTGTGGGTGTGAATGTTGTTGTAGACGTTTGTAAACTGATGTAAACTGATGATTTAATACTGCCGCCAGTGGGTGGCATAGTAGCTCAGTGGTTAGCACTGCTGCCTCACAGCACTAGGGACCTAGGTTCTCTACCAGCCTCAGGCATGTCCGTGTGGTGTTTGCACATTCCCCCAGTGCCTGTGTAGGAATCAGGGTACTCTTGTTTCTTCCCACTGTCCAAAGATGTGCAGGTTAGGTAGATTAGCCATGGGAAATGCAAGCTTACAGGGATGCTCTTTGGAGAATCGGTGTGGACTCGATGGGCCAAATGGCCTGCTTCTGTGCTGTAGGCATTCTATGATGATGTCAGTTAACCCTCTCAGGTATTAATGGCCTTATATCACACAGAGCAATTGCCATTTTTCTCTTTGTGTGTTTGCCTCTCTTTTCTGTTTCTGTCTTTCTCTCACTTTTCTCTCTCTCTTGCATGTGGCTGCATCACAGTTTAGATGTCTCCCATAACAAGGCCAGTTCTGCTTTCTTTGCTGTCCACATGTGAAAGTTGGCACTGGAGTTTCGAGACTCATTTTTGAGCTGCTGTTCCAGTGTCAATTAACCAGCTCATGTCGGCTAATGCTGGCAGAATCGATGCAAGGTCACACCATCCATTTTACTGTGCGTTAGCAGAGATAGATTGAAACATAGCTAGCTCCTCAGAACATAGCCATTTCCTCAGCTCGTCACAGTAATCAAAAACATTGACTTTGAACCTGATAAAGAAATCCTAGGATGGAGGTTGTGACAAGCATCTTAAAAGAGAAGGGGCAGGCAGAGAAATGGAGGGATTTCAGGGGAAAAGCACCTGTAGTGTTGGGGGAAGTGGAAGTCAGGGGTGCAGGGCAGAGAGGGTGGAGAGGCATAGAGATCTCAGAGAGTTGGGGGTGTGGATGTGATCATATAGATGAAGCCATGGAAGGAGGTGTGAAAGCATTTAAAGTCTGAGGCGTTGTGAGACCTACACGTACCTCAGGAGGAGCGAGCAGTGACAGCTGCTGTGCTCTCGGTGTGTGTAGGTCAGAAATCTGGTGTGATCCCCACCTCTGCTGCAGCTCTTAAAGATTCAGGGAATTCTCAGTGATGGAAATTCCTCTGTGAGCTGAACAGTCCTCAGAACTCACTTGTCCTGCTGACGCAGAGAGAGAAATTCACGGACTGGTTTAGTGCATTCAAGTACAAATCTTCTGTGAACCCACCGTGTAACAGGAAGCATTTCATCTGGCCTCTGCGCAGAGCCTTCAGTGCCAGGGGTCAGATGGACAATGGGAGCACATTTCACAAAAGCTCCACAGTGACCTGGGGTTCAAATATGAAAGCTTTGTGCTTATCTTGCTTTCACAGGCTGGGAGTTTGCATGGAAACGACCGCAAGACAAGAGCCTAAAACATTACTCTCGCAGTCATCACCGGACTTGTTGAAGGAGCATTAAGCAGCAAGGATTTACCCCAGGGAGAAATGAATCAGTCAGCTGTCCTTAATGGGGATCATGCATCTCTGCACCAGCAACTGGGGAGGTGGGTCAGGAGGTATGCAGCGGCTGATGTGGCTGGAACACTGAACATTTGCAAGCACCACATGGTTTAGATTTTATTATCACGTATACTCAAGTACAGGGGTACAGGAGTGCAGTGAAAAGTGTACAAGGTCGCCACACGTGCCACTACCTTAGGAACAAAGGCACCTAGGTAC
Organism: Chiloscyllium punctatum; assembly: GCF_047496795.1. Lineage (NCBI taxonomy): Eukaryota > Metazoa > Chordata > Chondrichthyes > Orectolobiformes > Hemiscylliidae > Chiloscyllium > Chiloscyllium punctatum. The sequence continues at coordinate 14,058,655 of NC_092765.1, forward strand.
AAAATCTTCATCACCAGAACAAAAGAAATACATTTAAAAGTTCAGCATTACAGTCTTCTAGGTATAAAAGTGGAAAAAAGTTAAAGAAATGAAGTTAAAACATCCAACCTTACAGTTCATTCTTAAGGAGGAGAAAGTGAGGAAGGCAAATGTTGGAGATCAGAGTCAAGAGTGTGGTGCTGGAAAAGCACAGCAGGTCAGGCAGCATTGAGGAGCAGGGGAGTAGACATTTTGGGCACAGCCTTTCTTACCCCATGGGCCTGCCGACACTCCAAGCTGGGCTTTCCCCCAAGAGAGCTCACTTTTCCCCAGTGCTGGGCAATGACGCACCAGACACCCTCGCAGCTGAGCACCCATCAGGCGCGCCAATCCACGCCACGCTCACAAGGCTTCGGTCCCAACTGCCGTCGACCGTAGCTGCCACCATCTTTGGTGTTGGGCTACCATCCGGGCACTCGGTGGGCCCCAGTCACTGCCATGCTCCATTGCTGCATTCGCTGCCTCACTGCAAAGTCTCCCTCTAGCTCCTCTCCGGGCATGCAGAAGGTGGGTAAAGGAAGAGAAAAACAACTAAAGAGCCACAACAAGGAAAAAAATTTAAAAAAAGAAAAAAGCAGAAGGGAGAGAAGCAGTCAGGAGCCCTACTCAGCCACCATCTTTGGAAGAGGCAGGACATTTAGAGCATTCGGAATCTGCATAGGCTTCCAGTGAAACCCTGTGGTCAGCCAGGATACTTACTCCATCCCAATGGAATTGCTTCCAAGTGGCAAGTCGGACGCTGTATGTCAGAAACAGGTCACAGCCACTACAGGGAAATAGTGTTGATAACATCCAATAGAGAAGCAGCTCTGATGAAGAGTCATCCAAACTCAAAACGTTAGCTTGCTCTCTCTCCATGGATGCTGCCTGACCCACTGTGATCTCCAGCATTAGTTGTTTTACAGCTGTAAATGATTTATTTTATTAGTTGATTGGGATGTGGGCATCGCTGGCAAGACCAGCATTTGTTGCCCACTCCTAATTCTCCATGAAATGAATGCTCTGCCATTACAATGTGCAATTAATTCAACCGTGTTGCTCCATTATAGGTCTGGGGTCACGTGTACATCAGATTTTCTTCTCCAAAGGACATGAGTAAACCAGATGGGATTTTACCAATAATTCGTGTATCCTCTTGGTCACTGCTATAAGGTAATGATTCTAAAAGTGTTAATGTCGGTGACTACAATAAGCTCCACCCAATCTGAAGATGTTATCCTGTTTGGGTAGGGATAAGGCAGAATATTTTAGGATCTTATGGACTGAAGATCTGCATCGTCCAACATGCACATACTCCTCGTAATCTTAGTAATTATATCTGATTAGCTCATGCAAATACTTATTTAGTAACACAAAATTTGGGTATGGTCGTAAAAAGGCACTTTTTCGAGGTAGTTCATCTTGTACTCATCAGTACAATTCACAAGAATACCAATTCAAGGGAAACACTAACATTTATACTATATGCAAAATAGGTAATTGCCAGTCCTGGTTCATTTCTCAAGACATTGCCTTCACTAAACAATGTAAACCAGCCTAGTAGTTAACTACTCAATGATCATTAGCTATTGCATTCTCTACGGCAGCACATCCAATAACCAGAGTTCACTTGCCAACCAATCAACAATATCTTCTCATACAGTTTGTTAGTTCGACAACACCATCCTTCTACTCCCTAATACTACAGTCACCGGGACTAGCTTTATTAACTATTTAATTAGTTAAACCTAAAATTTCACCAGTTGACGTGGTTGGATTTGGACAAGTGTCCTCAAAACATCAGCTTTATATTCCCTGGGCTACAGACTGTCCCACTAGGCCATGACTTCCTTTCTATTTGCTTTGAGCTGAAGGTCTGTGTGGATTGTTTAGAGTTATACAGGACACCAGTATTTGAGGAAATGCACAAGAGTGGAGCAGTGGATATTTTGGGGCAATTTATTTTGTAATTCTATAAAAATAAATAGATGGAAAGTCACAGGCTAAGCATACGTGATTCTCTATTATGTTTTCCTCAGAGATTCCTGGAGGATCAAAGCAATCTCCCCTGGTGGGGCATTGAGATGTGATGTTAGGGGGGTCCTGGTTTGTTATAGTGTTTGAGCAGCGATTTAACTACAGCGACCCTATGTCTGTCTGACAGATACTCCATCACAGTGCAGCCTTATTTCAGCAGATAGAGATGACCATCAGAGCTGAGGCTTTTCCTGCAAAGCTCCTAATTTGCTTTCAGTGATGTGAAACCACAGTCTTCCGAAAAACATTAAAAGAAGTAGGCCATTCAGCCCTTCAAGTCTGCTCCACCCTTCAATATGGCCACGGCTGATCACGCGATTCAGCTTCTTGTTCCTGGTTTCTCCTCATGGTCTTTGATCCCTTTTGACCTAAGAACCATCTTCTTCTTGAAAGTATGTAATGCTTTGGCCTCAGCTGCTTTCTATGGTCGAGAACACTGAAGGATCTTCACTCTCTGCGAGATGAAATTCCTTGCTGTAACATTATTGCTTTTTCTTCAGCTTGAGACACATAGACACTCATCCTCCTCATTTCAACTTAACTCAGTTCAGAGGATCAGTCTCAAAACCCTAGAGCCAATACAGGACAGAAAGAGGCCAGTTAGCACATGTGAGCAAACCTGTCATTCACATTCCTCACTTTACCCCTGTGAACCTGCATATTTAACTCTGATAATGCCCATCCAATACCCTTTCTTGATCATCAATTGTGATTGAGGCTGGTGCCTTTGTGGTCTTGTTGGAGCTTCTAAGTGAACAAGCACTCGTCCACGGAATAGCAAGCAGGTGGTCCTGGGCCACTGCACATTGAAATCGTTGACAGACTTCTGCATTTTGATGACACCAGGACACAAATGATCATACTGGTTGAATCAATGACCCCTCTGTACATGGCGGAATGGTGCTACAAGCTCATAGATGTTTTCTCATCAACCTATTCAGAGATGCTATAGCACATCCCTTCCGCAGGTGGGACTTGAAACCAAGCCTCCTGGCTTGTAGCTAGGACACTACCACTTTGCCACAGGAGCACATCAAAAGTGCTTCCATAAATCAAGCCACACAGAGATGTTATAACACACAGCTGGGGGCAGATAGAAATTCAACCTGGGCATCCTGGCTTAAAGGTAGGGACACTACCTTTGAAACATTAAATCTGATTTCTCTCCACAGATGCTGCCAGACCTGCTGAGCTTTCCCAGCAATTTCTGTGTTCGTTCCTGATTTACAGCATCTGCAGTTCTTTCGGATTCTATTTAGTGCAAAAGATAAGGCTGAAGCGTTTGCAGCAATCTTCAGTCAGAAGTGCTGAGTGGATGATCCATCTCAGATTTCTCCAGTGGTCCCCAGCACCACAGATCCCAGCCTTCAGCCAATTTGATTCACTCCATGTTATATCAAGGAATGGTTAGAGGCACTGGATACTGCAAAGGCTATGGGCTCTGGCAACATTCCAACAATAGTACTGAAGGCTTACGCTGCAGAACTTGCTGCTCCCCGAGCCAAACACTTTGAGTACATCTACAACACTGACAACGTGGAAAATTGCCTAGGCATATCCTTATACACAAAAAACATGCCAAATATAATCTGGCCAATTACCAACCCATCGATCATCAGTAAAGCGATGGAAGGTACCACCAACAGTGCTACAAAGCAGCACCTGCTCAGTGACGCCCAGTTTGGGTTCCACCAGGGCCACTCAGCTCCTGACCTCATTACAACGTTAGTTCAATCATGGACAAAAGAGCTGAATTCCAGAGTTGAGGTGAGAGTGACAGCCCTTGACATCAAAGCCGCATTCGATCGAGTGTAGCATTAAGGAGCCCTAGTAAAACTGGAATCTATGGAAATCAGGGGGCAAACTCCTAGATGAGTGTAGCTCCAACAACAGTCAAGGAGTTTGACATCATTCAGAACAAAGCAGCCCGCTTGGTTGAGAGCACTTCAGCAAACATCCATTCCCTCTACCATTGAATCACAGTAACAGCCGTACGTACTATCTACAAGATACAGTGTAGAAAAGATCCTCAGACAGCACCTTCCAAACCCACAACCACTTCCATCTAAAAGGATTAAGGCAACAGATACATGGGAATACCATCACCTGTAATTCCTGATGAAGGGCTCATGCCTGAAGCATCAATTCTCCTGCTCCTCGGATGCTGCCTGACCTGCTGTGCTTTTCCAGCACCACACCCTCGACTCTGAACTCCAGCATCTGCAGTCCTCACTTTCTCCTGTATGCTCCTCTCCAAGCCACTCACTATCCTGACTTGGAAATATATCACCATTCCTTCACTGTTGTTAGGTCAAAATCCTGGAATTTCCTCTGTAAGAGCATTGTAGGTCTCCCTACAGCACATAGAGTCATAGAGATGTACAGCATGGAAACAGACCCTTCGGTCCAACCCGTCCATGCCGACCAGATATCCCAACCCAAACTAGTCCCACCTGCCAGTACCCGGCCCATATCCCTCCAAACCCTTCCTATTCATATACCCATCACGTACCACCCTCTGCATGAAAAAGCTGCCTTTTAGGTCTCTTTTACATCTTTCCCCTCTCACCCTAAACCTATGCCCTCTAGTTCTGGACTCCCCAACTCCAGGGAAATGACTTTGTCTATTTATCCTATCCATGCCCCTCATAATTTTGTAGACCTCTATAAGGTCACCCCTCAGCCTCTGATGCTCCAGGGAAAACAGCCCCAGCCTGTTCAGCCTCTCCCTGTAGCTCAGATCCTCCAACCCTGGCAAAATCCTTGTAAATCGTTTCTGAACCCTTTCAAGTTTCATAACCTCTTTCAGATAGGAAGGAGACCAGAATTGCATGCAATATTCCAACAGTGGCCTAACCAATGTCCTGTACAGCCGCAGCATGACCTCCCAACCCCTGTACTCAATACTCTGACCAATAAAGGAAAGCATACCAAACGCCTTCTTCACTATCCTATCTACCTGCGACTCCACTTTCAAGGAGCTATGAACCTGCACTCCAAGGTCTCTTTGTTCAGCAACATTCCCTAGGACCTTACCATTAGGTGTATAAGTCCTGCTAAGATTTGCTTTCCCAAAATTCAGCACCTCGCATTTATCTGAATTAAACTCCATCTGCCAATTCTCAGCCCATTGGTCCATCTGGTCCAGATCCTATTGTAATCTGAGGTAACCCTCTTCGCTGTCCACTACACCTCCAATTTTGGTGTCATCTGCAAACTTACTAACTGCACTTCTTATGCTCGCATCCAAATCATTTATGTAAATGACCAAAAGTTGAGGACCCATGGACTGCTGTGGTTGAAGAAGGCAGCTCACCACCACTTTCTCAAGAGCAACTAGGGACAGGCAATAAGTACTGGCCAGCCAGCGATGCCCAATCCCACAAATTACTGAAAAAAAAAATTCCCAGCATTTTCTTCAGTTTATTCTCTTTACACTGAGCCTACATCTATCAATAACCAATCAAAACACAGTGAGCATTGAAAGTAATCAGAGTCATGGAATCAGATCATGTGATCATGGCTGTCAAATTCTGTTTGAACAAGCTTCCTGGGAAATATTTTGGAATACTTTAAGACCTCACTAGGTGCTGTATGAATGCAAGTAGTTGTTGTTTTGTTTAATGCAACAGAGGACTAGGACCCTAGCCTATGGGTTCAAGATTATAGAGTGGTGCTGGAAAAGCACAGCAGGTCAGGCAGCATCCGAGGAGCAGGAAAATCAATGTCTCTGGCTTTGATTTTTCTGCTCCTCGGATGCTGCCTGACCTGCTGTGCTTTTCCAGCACCACTCTAATCTCCAGTATCTGCAGTTCCCCCAGTCAATGGTAATATGATAAGTAATATTTAGCTCCATGCTTCTCTGCATCATCCAAAGAAACAGGTAGAACTGCAATTTCAGACAAGTCACCCAGTGGATGTAGAGAAGCACATTTTCTCAACCTACCATTCAGATCCAGGTTTCTGTAACACCTTCCTGGCCTCTGAGTTAAACATTTAATTTTGCAGTAGCAGTGCTCCCTTAATTGTGTGCTCACAGAGAAGAACTGGTGGCAAAGGGATTGCAACTCACCTGGTAAACCACTGCTAAGTTATTTTTATTCACTCATGGGATGTGGGTTTTCTGACTGGGCCACCATTTATTGCCCTTCCCGAATTGCCTGGGGGGGCAGTTAAGAGTCAACCACATTGCTGCGGGTCTGGAGTCACATGCAGGCCAGAACAGGTAAGGATGGCAGTTTCCTTCCCCAAAGAACATTAGTGAACCAGATGCTAAACAATGTCACAAACACATGCTTGCGGGTGCAGTGAGAAGGGGACAGGAGAGGCTGTAACTTCATCTTCTAACTTTATTCCTTGACATAATTTTACATTTAGACATGAGCTTCTTTCACTCAGTACCCGGAAATGACGTTTGCTGTTGATGCCAGTTACTTAGCAACAGCACCTTGGTAGCAAACACGCCTTGAGTCCCTGGTGTTAAACACTGTGTCCCCACAGCAAGCTCTACTGCGGCTTCTCTCTGGCCTCTCTTCATGGGCTCAGTTACGCACCACAAGGCAACTTCTTCACTAAAACAAGCAGGAAAAATGAAGAGCCTGAAAAACCAAAGAGCCACCACACTCACCCTGCAGCTGCCCACCATGAGCAAGTCAATAGTAAGTCAAATCTATCATTCCAAAATACTCTGATATTTTACCAAATAGCAGAAGGAGGTGAAAAAAATACAAATGGTGAGGTCCTCATTTCCACACATCTGCCTATTTAATAAATTCTAAGTCTGAAACTAGCTTCAGAATAACAACCCTTCACACTACTTCAAAATGAAGGACAATGTTAATTAAAAATGAGATTGCAGTTTGGGACTGAGGTTAGATGTACAGAGAAATATGTGAATAGCAATGTGTTCCAGGGTAGTAATTCAGTTGAGTGGTTTTAATGTAATAAGCTGCGTGATTTAAGCTCAAGCATTCCAAGCAAGTTTGAATTTAGATTCCTGTGTTAAAACTGTCAGTGCATTTTATAATGTGAGGGTTACCCCTTCCAATGGATTGCTCACACTTAGTTTACATTAGTTTATGACTAAACTACAGCAGTGTTTGGCATGTAGCAATGCCGGCGAATTATATAAGCGACCCTTCAAGGACATAAAGTCTACCTGGTCCACTGAACAGCCACAGATTATTTAGAGTTCACTTGGAATTTGCAAGTTGCAGTAGCTGGAAAGCCGAGAGACTAGGCTGAAACATTTTCATATTAGTTCACACCTGCCACAGAGTACAATACTCAGGATGTGACATCTTCTCTGCAGAGACTTGGTTTAATAAGTTATTGAATCTCCCTTTGCATTGCTTACAGGAATGGAAATGCTTCACTATCTTATAAAGGGGGTGCATCATACCATGCATTGCTCCCTAAATAGTCTTTCTCTTGAATGTCACAAAGAGCAATTGCTTTAACACGAGATGGTGTGTTTGAAACCTTTGGGAATTAACCTTTTATAAGCAGAATGAATGAACAATAATAGTAAAGCCGTAGCTTAACTTGAAAGAAACATTTATGTGGGGATCAAACCGACAATGTTATAGTTGCACACAATGTCAGCTGTTAAGCAGAAAGTGGGAGCAGCCCTTCCCAAGTGAAGCTCTTGATAAAGTGTGGCAGAGTAATAATGTCACTGGAACTAGGAAGGTAGAGGTAAAAACAATGACTGCAGATGCTGAAAACCAAATACTGGATTAGTGGTGCTGGAAGAGCACAGCAGTTCAGGCAGCATCCAACGAGCAGCGAAATCGACGTTTCGGGCAAAAGCCCTTCATCAGGAATAAAAAGCCTGATGAAGGGCTTTTGCCCGAAACGTCGATTTCGCTGCTCGTTGGATGCTGCCTGAACTGCTGTGCTCTTCCAGCACCACTAATCCAGTAGTAGGAAGGTAGAGGCTGAAGCCTATGCTCTGGATATAGGGGTTCAAACACCACTATGGCAACTTCAGTGAATAAATTTAGAATTATACAGCTGGATTCAATAGTACTGACTCTCAAGGCATCATCTGGAACCAATTTTATTTCCTTAACATCCTTTAGGCAGGGCAATCCACCATCCTTACCACGGTCTGGCCTGTATACAACTCCAGAGCCACAGAAATGTGGTTCATTCTCAAGCACCATCTGAAATGACCCAACAAGGTGCTCAGTTCCTCGACAATTAGGGGTGGGCCTGCTGGACTTACCCACATGCAATGAAAAGTTAAAGAAGCATTTTAAGAAACAGTGCTCACTGGAATCATTCCTTCTCTCTGTCACAGAAGCACGGAGCATTGTCAAACAGCTGAGTTACAATGGCAATGGCTTTACTGACCCTTCAGAAACTCAAAGGACCCCACCTTCTGAATCAACAATATTGCTGATAACGCTATGACTGCGGCTCGCTCTCTTTTGACAGCTCATTTGTGAGACCAGGAGTGATCACACAAGCATCTCCACAGCCACCAAATGTCACTTTCAATGTCCATTTCCCAGCGTAGTTACTCAGGAACTTTAGTGCTTCAACTAGGTCTCTCCTCATCTAATGATGAGAGAATGACATAAGATCAGAGGGTGGATCCTGAGCAACTGACACAAAGAGCAGTGGGCTGTATTCAATAATTCATAGGCCACTCGACTGCTCCACACTGCATTTACAAAACAGAAATGGGTGCTTTGGCCCAACAGGTCCATATTAGTAGTTATACTAGAAATGAATCTTCTCCATCCTTTCTCAATGAACTTCATCACATTTCTCCATTACTTTTATCATCAGATACCTTTCCTCCCCTAAAATCTACCAGTAACGACTAATTCAAGCACTCCTCCTGGTAATGAGTCCCACTGCTCAAGATGGAAAGCAAGAAATGTAGGGCTTGCGTTTTTGTAGTGCCTTTTATAGACTCCAGATGTTGTAAGTACATTACAGGCAATGAAGGTGAAATATAGATTAGATTCTCTACAGTGTGAAAACAGACCCTTAGGGCCAACCAGTCCACAATGACCCTCCAAAGAGTAACCCACCCAGACCCATTTCCCTCTGACTAATGCACCTAACACTGTGAACAATTTAGCATGGCCAATTCACCTAACCTGCACATCTTTGGACTATGGGAGGAAACCCAAGCAGACACAGGGAGAATGTGCAAACTCCACCCGAGGCTAGAATCAAACTTGGGACCCTGGTGCTGTGAGGCAGCAGTGCTAGCCACCGTGCTGCCTGCTGTTCTAATGTAGGAAACTGGGAATAGAAATCTCCAAACTGAAGGATGTTAGTATAAATGTCACTAGCACACAAACAGCAGTGCACTCAGCCTCCGTAAGTATCAGTGCAAGTCTCAGGACTCAAGCTGCACATGTTTCTCTGTAGATGCCTGACAGGAATAGTAGCTGGAGGAAGCATCTGCTTACAACCAGTCCAACCCTCCTTCAGAAAATAACCCCCTTAATCCAAGGAATCAGTCAAGTCAACCTTCCCTAAACTGTTTCGAATGCTCCTTCTTAAGTAAGGAGACTGAAACAGAACACAGTACTCTTTTCATCAATTGCCTTTGCAAGATGTTCGTGGAAGTTTTGTTACAGATCTGGAGTAACACAAATTGATCAAAGCAAAAATATTATTTGATAAAGATAGTATTAATTGTTGGTGCACTTTTTTCCGGTGGCAATAAGTTTCCAATACTAGGATCCTTACTGATCTATCATTTTTACTCTCATCTATAATCAAGCTTCTCATAACTTTCTTCTGTGACAACAGCAATCTCTTAGTATCTGTGATTTATTCAATAAATAATTTGTCTTATTTGTGCTGTTTTTCCATTTATTTTTCCGGATAATTAGAAGTAGAACAAGTACAACAGATTCTTAATTGAAGTAAAATACATAATGACAACAGTACTCATGTTTTATTGACATGGAGAACACAATGCCAATAAGATTGAGGCATACTGATTTTACCGATTCAAAGCAATTGATTAAAAAGCAATTTTTCAGCTCTATGAAGGATTTATTTTTTCAAAAAGATCCCTTTTTGCTGTGGAGGAGCAAAGCTGATAAACGGATTCCAGTCATCAGAGGTTCTGTCTGTGGTGTGGACTGTCATGAGATGGGGAGAGCTGACCCAGCGACCATCAGCACCTGGTGCATGGTGCTTCTGATGTTCCTTCCAGAAACGTCTCTGCCCAGTTCAGGCTTTGATCATGCGCCTCACCTGCATTTTTCTCGAACTGAGTCATGTTTCTTGCCAGAATTCTCGGTAGCAGGAGATAATTAGGTAGGAATATTCCACTTCAGCGTACTGTGTACCTATTTCAGGTTGGAAATCTTAGACATTAACCCAGTGCAGGCTTCCTAAAGGTTCAGGGGCTGTCATGACCACCACAAAACATTTCAGGTCAACAGTCCTCTCTGTCAATTCCTGTTTTCATTCTCCAATTTACTATCATTCTTGTTTACTGGGAAATTTAAATGGCAATATATAACATGCTTAGGGTAGCACTCTCTGCACGTCACAGAGATGCTGGTTTCCCTTTTTAAAATTCTTTCATGGTAAATGGGTGTCCCTGGCAAGGCCAGCACTTGTTGTCCATTCCTAATTGTCCTTAAGAAGGTGTTGGTCATCTGCCTTCTGGAACCATTAAAATCCAACCAGGTAAGGATGCGACATTATAGAGAGGTTGGGGCTGGGAGATCACCAGATTCTACTTCCTTTAGAAGTAGAATCCCTGTTGAGTGGAAATAGGCCCTTTGGCCCAACAAGTCCACAGCAACCCTCCAAAGAGTAACCCACCCAGACCCATTCCCCTACCCTATGATTACCCCTGACTAATGCACCTAACCTACATACACATCCCTAAAGGGACATTTCCCAAAACCAACTCACTTAACCTACACATCTTTGGATTGTGGGAGGAAACCCACGCAGACACAGGGAGAATATGCAGTCGCCCAAGGCTGGAATCGAACCCAAGTACCTGGCTCTGTGAGGCAGCAGTGCTGACCACTGAGCTACTTCTACACATCTGTGTTGTTGCTGCAGCCTTTGGCTGATACCTGTGGACTTGTTTTTTATTCATTCATTGGATAAGAGCATCGCTGGCTGGGCCAACATTTACTGCCCACCTCTAACTGCCTGAAAGAGTGCAGCTAACAGTCAACCACATTGCTATGGGTCTGGAGTCACCTGTAGGCCAGACTAGATAAGGATGACTGTTTCTTTCCTTAATGAATTTAAGTTAACCAGATGGGGGTTTTTCACAACAATTGATTCATGGTCATCTTTAGACTGTTAATTTCAGATTTTTATTGAATTCAAATTGAACCAGCTGCCATGGCAGGATTCAAACCTGGGTCACCAGAATATTATCTGGGTCTCTGGATTAACAGTCCAGCAATAATATCATTAGGCCATTGCCTCCCCTAAACCGAGACTCTTAGACTCCCCACACCTTCTCCACAAATGCTCAGAGATGTTAGAGGATGGCTAACTTCACCACCTCCACTTCAACATTCCACTCTTTCACACATCTCCTGCAGGATGGGGAAAGTGAGGACTGTAGATGCTGGAGATCAGGGTCAAGAGTGCGGTGCTGGAAAAGCACAGCAGGTCAGGCAGCATCCGAGGAGCAGGAGAATCGAAGTTTCAGACAACCCTGATGAAGGGCTTATGCCTTAAACTTCGATTCTCCTGTTCTTTGGATGCTGCAAGACCTGCTGTGCTTTTCCAGCACTGCCCTCTCGACTCTATCTCCTGCAGGATGGCAGGTGGACAAGATCTGAAATGGGCAGAAGTGAACGTTGCCCTGTCTTTGAGCTACTGGATCCATCCAAGGCACTCCATGTACGTGTCTCATCAGGAAGCCTCCAAACACAATTCCATCAAGTGAATACAAATATTGTGTTTGCAAAGACTGATGTCTTCATTACTTAACCTGTGTAAAGGGTACTGCTGCTGATAGCAGCCTCCATTCAAGTACAAATTATTGTTGGTAACTCCCCTGTCCTTACCCAGTCTGGCCTACATGGGACTCTAGACTCACAGCAATGTGATTGACTTTTAACTGGCCTCTGGGCAATTATGGATAGGCAATAAATGCTGGTCTGGCCAGTGACACTCAGATCCAATGAAAGAATATTTAAAAATCAAGAGTGCTGCTTAATAAACTCTTTTCTGCTTTGGAGTGTATTCCAATGAAGTGAGGATATTCCCAACAGGATATTGAACCAGGGCATAATACACTGGACCATTTCATCTCTAGTTTTTTCCAATAGCAGAACACTGTGAGTAAAGCCAAATGTTCGATTACAGCTCAGAGGGCGAGGATAAGAATCTGTTTAATGAAGGAATCACAGCAAATTCGCTCTGTACTATTCACTTCTGTCATTGTTACAGTGAAACTATGAAACCTGCATGCTTGTTAAATTCATTACTGCAGCTAAGACTGGAGTAACGGAATTTGCAAATTGACCGTAGCTGCTCAAGCTGCTCATTAATGAGCCAAGCAGCTCCTTCGCAAACAGAACTGGTTTTCCTTCATATTTTGCAGGAGATTAAGAATCACCGGTGACCACAAAACATGCTTTCCACAAACAACCTTTGCTCAGTCTGTCTTTGGCTAAAATTGCTTAGTTTTAAAATACTGAACCAGCTAAGCAATGACCAGACTTTCAGTTCTGCTTCATACAATAGTTTCAGTGTGCCACAGTTACACAAAGAGTCATCTCTGCAGCTAAATTATTTTTTATTAAAATACATATTTTATTGGATTGACTCCTGGGGCAGAATCAAATGTCCACCCCTGAGGTGTTTTTAGTAATGGGGGAAAATTTATTCTTGGGAGAGGGGGGAAGAGGGTTGGGCTGCCTTTCCACCTCAGCCCTCATTTATTCTGGTGTAGAGAGACATGAGGGATGGTGTTCCAGCTCTTTTACACACCGTAAGTTGGTAATGAATACCCACATGAGGGCTTCATGCTGCTGTCACTGATATACAATCAGTGGAGGACAGGGGGATATTTTTGGGCATAAATCTCCAAAAAAGTAAATTCATGAGGTTGGTGAGGTGTGGGCCTTTCATTGTTCACTGTGTGATTGAGGGACTTGGCATCAGGAAGAAGGGGATGCGGGAGTTGTTGGGCACTGAGAGTCATGCCTCAGGATTTGGTGCTGGATTTCCCTCTCTCATGACCCCAACATCCCTCCCTCACTCTCCTCAATCCTGGCTCCCTCTCAGATTCAAGATATCTTCCCTGGGGTATATTACTGCTTTTCTGTATCACTGGCAATGGGTGGAATGGGCAGCTGCCAGCCCCTGATAAGCTGGCACTCTCAGGGGGCAGCATTTCCACTCCTTTAGGTCCTTGACTCTAGAGATGGCCTGCTACTGACCAATGACAGAGGGCCTTCACCAGTCGAGGTCACATGGACCTTCAGCTAGATGCCCATTGTCTGCAGTAAATACTGCCCCTGATGTCCAGGAGTAGAAGGACAGTTAGGAAGAATTTTAAAAGTTCTTTCTGTCAAAATATATTTGTATTTATAGGAGGTAGGTCACATTAATTCCATGGATTAAATATTGCTACCAGTTGACTCTGACTAACAAGTGCCTGTCTGAAAACATTACAATCGTAATTTGAGGATAAACAGAAACTAACATAACTTGAACAAAGATATTCTTGTGAATCATTCATTAGCTCAAAATAAATTATGTTTCTTTGCATTTAGTTCCATGATATCTTTGTTTCTTGATCACTTCTGCTCAAACTACTGCCTGCAAAGGCATCCTCATCTCTACTATCCACTTAGTTAAGATTCACATCCATGCTCGTCACTTATATAATGACCACTGCATGACTATTCTTAGAAAAGGTTCAAGTTAAGTGACAAGTCAGTGGTGTTGAAAATGTTCAAAAATCATATCCATGGGAGTGGAAAATTGGAACCAAACGAACCCATTTCAGCATCCATATTCCTTCTGCCAGCCCAGTGCACAGGATTTGAAGACTTGGATGGGGTAGGAGGGAGAGGACTGACATTATTTCCACTACAAATAACCCTGAAGCCAATATCCTCATGGGTTAGATGGTTCTAGTTGTCTGAGCATTTGAAAACTTTCTTGTGCTATATGCACCGAGCCATGGAGTACATGGCCGGTCAAACCTTGACACTGCCTTCGAGCTGTCTGTCACCAACATATAACTGAAGCTTTCTGGGAAAAGTGACCTTTTTGAATTAGGCAAGTGAACATTTGCCAGATATGGATTCTTTTTACAACCTATTTTGTTAAGAGACTGTGTAATGCAATGATTGTTGTTACCATGTTGTGGATGCTGCTATAAAAACAAAACAATACCCAGGAAAAAGATTTTTCAACATAAAAATGCAACCCTTAAGCTCTATGTAAATTTACAATATCAGTCACAGCCTAAACTAGAGACAGTGTCATCTTGGAGCAGTTGTTCCCATTGACCTTACTTAAAGATAGGAGGATTGTTAGGAGCTTAGCGCAAGCTTTCCAAAACCAGGGTTAGGATTCAAAGTGAGGTCACAAGCTGAAACTTTGGGGTTGTGGATTTTGAAGTGGTAATGTTCACCACAGACCAGTTCAAACAGCTGTTCTCCAGCTCACATCAAGGCACTGTGTCAATGTTCAACCTAAAATGGGGTCACACAGGGAAAAGAGTTAGGGAAGCACTAGCTTAGCAAGTTCTCTTAATTAGCAAGGTCCTTCACCTTGGACTGTTTGCAGGTCTGCCCTGTCTCTGATCTATTCTTTCTCTTTGACCTTAGTGTCCCCGTTCCTTGTGGGATCAGAATAATAGATGATAGCAGTAAAATATTCCTGCTGGGTTTCAGCTTGAGTAATGTGCCTGCCAGGCACTATCCAAAACTCTTTCGTGTGACACTTAACAAATCCAACAAAATAAATGTTCCTACTTTTTCACTATTTTTACCTTTCTGATCTGATAAATTTCATTTGGTGGTGTACAATAATGACATTATTCTTTGTATATTTCTGTGGCTGAGGGCATGTTCGGTTTCTGTTTGGGTGGGAGGTATTTAGATGTTATTGAAATTTGAGGCTATGTCAGACTGACATGCATGCTGTGAATGATATAGGGTTTAGTCCTGAAAAATCAATGATACTTAAAATAAAATTATTGAGCCTCAATTGGAATCCATGGGCTGTCAATCATAAGTGATGTATTTGATGTTGTTCACCCGGTCTGTGTCTATGAGGCATGCAGTCACACACATACAAGGATTGATCTAATCGCTGTGTCTCATCCGTCATCAGCAACTGGACTTCCAGAGATAATGGAAATGTTTGGGGAGAATTTCTGTTCACAGACATTGATTCTTTAATTTGAAAGCTTATAACCCTATCTTCAACATTTTCAAACTCTAATGCATTTATTGATTTATTTTTGTGGATTTTTCGACATCTCTCTGTCCGCCCAACATTACCATTTGTGGGTTTTACACGTGAGGGATGAGTGTGGGGAATACCAGAGGAAGTCTGTTCTTGCAGTAGACATTTGGATAAAATCAGGTGATCTCCTCTTTTCACATTGGACGGCAATCTTCAGCTCTGATCTCTAACTTTGATCATCAGAATACACTTACAGCCAGGAGATTGCTGGTGTTTCATCTTTTTTGATCATTGATCCATCCTTAAACTCCTCTGAGTTGAGTGAATTTGTTTCTTTCCATCAGTGGTTTTCAGGTGGTGCAGTGATTACAGTGGCTTCTTCCCTCTGTCAGTCAATAACACTATTTCCTATCTCTTTCCCTTGATTATATCTGTGTTATATAGTGTACTCAGAGAGAACGTCCAGTATTAGAGGAGGCCGTGGCCTTGTAGTATTATCACTAGACTGTTAATCCAGAGACCCTGGTAATGTTCTGGGGACCCAAGGTTCAAGTCCTACCATGGTAGAGGGTGGCATTTGAATTCATTAAAAATCTGAAATTATGAGTCTAATGATGATCATGAAGCCATTGTGATTGGTTCACGAATATCCTTTAGGGAGAGAAACTGCCATCCTTACCTGGTCTGGACTACATGTGACTCCAGACCCACAGCAATGTGGTTGACTGTTAGCTGCCATTTGAGAAATTAGGGATGGGCAATAAATGCTGGCACAGCCAATGACACACTCATCCCATGAGTGAATTAAAGAAAAATAACCTGGATCAATTACAAATTTACTTGTAACCGTAGGGGTTTCAGACTCCCATTTCTCTCCATGGCCTGTCCTGGGAACTCCATGACCCTAATTCCACCCCAACCCAGCCCCACCTCCCACAACTGACTCTCTGTTGGAATCGACTTATTCAAGCCATGACCCTGGCTGTAATAATGACTTCACCTCTCGCACTCTCCCTATTCTCCACTTAGCCCCAACTACCTCTATAGTTTTGGTCCTGACTACCCTCCTCAGCCCCAGCCCAGCTGAACCCCCCCTCTCCATCTGGCTCACCCTTACCCAGCGGCTCACATTTCTGACATTCTTTAACTGCTTCCTGGGATGACCTGATGTGGTTCAGCTTTAACATGGTCTTGTTTTTGGACCTGGCCAACTGTGTACAATAACGGTGGATCTCACGTAAAGTCAACCCTTAACTTTTGACCAAAAAATTCCAAACTCTTTCCACTTACCAGCTGCTTGCCACTGAGGTGAAATTTTCCCGAGTGCAAAGCGACTCACTGACAGAATTGCTGGTCAGTGCACCATCGATAAGGTCATTCAGCTTCTTGTGTCTATTACACACATCAACACATCATTTTAAGACTATCCCCTCACTGAACATTGTTTTCCTGCTGAACCATCTCTCGAAGGGGGCAAATGGTATCAAGCAAGACCCACGGGTGCACAGCTCCATTTCAACTTAAAATCAATGAGATTGCAGATCAGTCAAATAATCGTGCAGGAAGTAAGGAATTCAAGATATTTGAAAAGGTTCTGAAACAGCACCTTCCAACCTATGACCACTTCCACCTAGAAGGGCAAGGGCAGCAGATACATGGGAACACCAACCTTGGCCAATTCCTCTCCAAGCAACTCACTATCCTAACTTGGAAATATATCACTGTTCCTTCACTGTCACTGGATTGAAATCCTGGAATTGCCTGCCTAAGGGCTTTGTAGGTCAACCCTGAGCACGTGGACTTCAAGAAAGCAGTTCACCACCACCTACTCAAGGGCAACTAGGGACAGTCAATAAATAAAGCCAGTGACACCACGTCCCTTGAGTGAATACAAGAAAAGGAAGTATACAAAAGATCTGATGTAACTATTATCTCTACTTCGGCTGATGTCCAAGAATAGAGTCATAGAGCAGTACAGCACAGAAAGAAACCATTCAGTCCACCCACCCACGCCAACCAGATATCCTAAATTAATCTAATCCCATTTGCCACCATTTGGCCCATATCCCTCTAAACCCTTCCTATTCATGTAACCATCCAGATACTTTTTAAATGTAATTGTACCAGCCTCCACCACTTCTTCTGGCAGCTCATTCCATACATGCACCATCATCTGCATGAAAAGATTGCCCTTTCGGTCCCTTTTAAATCATTCTCCTCTCACCTTAAACCTATGCCCTCTAGTTTTGGACTCCCTCCCCCGGGGAAAAAAACCTTGTCTATTTACCCTATTCATGTCTCTCATAATTTTGTAAACCTCTGTAAGGTCACCCCTCAGCCTCCGATGCTCCAGGGAAAATAGGTCAAAAAAATTAAAATAAATCAATAAACTCTAATAAAAGTGCAAATAGAAGAATCCTAGCATGTGACCACAGTTGGAAGACAAGGTTACAATGTACAGCGATGAAAATCACCAGAATATACTCTCAGTTTCTTGAAGATCCATCTGAGTCTTTGTGCTGAAACAGACAAGAACAGTAGGTATTACAGGTTTCAAAACTATTCCTGAATGATATAATAGGTTTATGAAAAGAAGCAATTTTGTACTGAGGACCAAGATATTCTAGAGACCCCCAACAGAATTAAATAATTAGTCTATCACATTTCACCAGACTATAACTGAACTTCGGCAAAAGAATGGATGTACTTTGGCTTGTATTAAGATAATAGGCGTGATTCTTTGAATTTTGACATTTGAACCAGTCAAACACAGAGAGAAAATGGTGTCAGCATAGAGAACCAGCCATGAAAAGAATAGACTCACAATTGTTAATAACTGTTTGGACCGAGCTTAAGCCAATGTGATATTTGAGAAAACATTCCCAAAACAGTAAATCCTAAGAGGAGTGGTCAACCATATTCATGCAGCATGATGTATAAATAAAGGTGGCTTTAAAATATGACAGAGGAGAGCTTGGAATTTCCAATCAGGAGAATTACATAAAGAAAAAATGTCTTCTCATGTGCGAGTGTTGAGATCACACTTTGGCAACGATGCTGCTGAAATTAGCTGACACTAGAAGGTGGATTTTAACCCCTGCAAAATGTTACTCATCTAAAAGTCAATCCCTTACTTTTTGAATTAATACTTGGTTTTAGAACCCCAACCTTTATGCAAATATATACAATATGTGAAAATGTCAAAAGAGGGGTTCCAACCTCAAGAACTAAACAAGTAATATAACAAAAACAAAAGCTCACATTGTGTTTCTGCAGGAAAACTAGATGACTCATTGGCTCAATTCTCAAAAATAACAAGCTAATAAAGTGTTAAAAAATGTCCTTCCAACCGTTTCCTCTTCCTTCTCCAGAAAAAAGTGACAGTCACATTACAACTTGAAACCGCAATTCTCACTTCTGTGCTCCACTAATGGAAGGCACAGAACTTGACATCAAAGTTGTGCCTCTGTTTGATCAAACTATTCTGTAGGCTGCCTGGGTCTGTGTTCATTAAACAGTCGACATGTACAATTTGCCAAAGGGCAGAGTACTATCACTCTAAGCAATTGAGTACAATGCTTAACTCTACAAATTTGACTTTGCTGATATCCTTTGGAATATAGGAACAGGAGTAAGCTA
The DNA here is from genome assembly GCF_047496795.1 of Chiloscyllium punctatum. Classification (NCBI taxonomy): domain Eukaryota; kingdom Metazoa; phylum Chordata; class Chondrichthyes; order Orectolobiformes; family Hemiscylliidae; genus Chiloscyllium; species Chiloscyllium punctatum. The sequence goes on from NC_092765.1 coordinate 14,077,741, forward strand.
TTTATCCCATTATTCTGTTCTATCTTCTTAACCCCCAATTCAAACCACTGGCTTTCCAAACATCTTAGAATCATCCCAAAAGCAATTTTGATTGATCTTCCCCCAAGCTGAAGAGAATCATCAACAATAAATTTGTAAAGTTAGTTAGACTGTAGCTTTACTCTATGGAAGACACTTTCTTTAAGTGCTTCAAATGATGGGAAGCAAGTAGAGGTGCTATCACAAGAGACAGCCCTTTTCCTATGGAGGTACCCCTTCCCTCCCATCCACGTGGTTTTGAAACCCTTACCATCCCCACCCCCAGCTCCTCAAGGTAGGACTTCCTCTCAGCAAGGGGTGGGATACTCACTAGAATAGTGCAGCTGCCTGAACCCCTCATAAATTCCCATCGAGTTAGCATTGCGACATCCAATGTGTTTCAGAGCCGAAGAAAAGTCATGCTGGACTCAAATCATTCACTGTGTTTCTCTCTCCATTGATGCTGCCAGACCTGCTGGGTTTGTACAGCACTCTCTGTTGGTATTTCAAATCTCCAACATCCCCAGTATTTTCCTTTGTTTTAACAAAATGATATATTGATCGAGAGCACTTTCCAAATTGAGCTCCATAGCTGAACAGATGAACATGCAATAATGCATCATTATGATGGTGGTCACATATTGTGAATAGTTCTTAATAGAATTTTAATAACCCTCTTAGGGAGTCGGTTAGTTTAGTTGGCTGGATAGCTGGTTTACAGTGTAGACTAACATCGACAGCATGGGATTCAATTCTTGCACTAATTGAGGTTACACTCCTTCTCAACTTCTTTCCCTGTCTGAGATGTGGTGATCCTCAGGTTAAGCCATCACCAGTTGTCTTTCTCTAATGAGACAGAGGGCAGCCTAAGGCCTGGTAGGATTAAGCTGACTTTGCTTTTATTGAGCTGTATTCAATAGTGGGCTCTGAAGAAGCTAGATTTTTAAAACAATTTAATTCACAGGTTGAGAAACCTTACTGACTTGGCCAGAATTTATTGCCTAGCTCTAAATGCCTGTATTTAGTGATGAGCCAACTTCATAAGTAAACAAAATGGATTGTTAGTCCCTTTTAGAAAATTTCAACTCCCCCTCCCACTCTGCCGAGGACATGGAGGTCCTGGGCCTCCTTCACCGCCGCTCTCTCACCACCAGACGCCTGGAGGAAGAACGCCTCATCTTCCGCCTCGGAACACTTCAACCCCAGAGCATCAATGTGGACTTCAACAGCTTCCTCATTTCCCCTTCCCCCACCTCATCCTAGTTTCAAACTTCCAGCTCAGCACTGTCTCCTTGACTTGTCCGACCTGCCTATCTCCTTTTCCACCTATCGACTCCACCCTCTCCTCCTTGACCTATCACCTTCATCTCCTCCCCCACTCACCCATTGTACTCTATGCTACTCTCTCCCCACCCCCACCCTCCTCTAGCTTATCTCTCCATGCTTCAGGCTCACTGCCTTTATTCCCGATGAAGGGCTTTTGCCCGAAAAGTCGATTTCGCTGCTCATTGGATGCTGCCTGAACTACTGTGCTCTTCCAGCACCACTAATCCAGTATTTGCTTTCCAGCATCTGCAGTCATTGTTTTTACCTTTTAGAAAATAGCTGAGTCATCCACATTACTGTGAATCTGGAGTCTCATATAGACCAGACCAGATAAAGATGGCTGATCTCTTTCTCGACAGAAAATTGGTGAACCAGAGAGTTTATAAACAACAATTATAGAGTCATAGAAATATACAGTATGGACACAGACCATTTGGTTCAACTCGTCCATGCCAACCAGTTATCCCAACCCAATCTAGTCCCACCTGTCAGCACCCGGCCCATATCCTTCCAAACTCTTCCTATTCATATACCCATTCAGATGCCTTTAAAATGTTGCAATTGTACTAGCCTCCGCCACTTCCTCTGGTAGCTCATTCCATACACGCACCACCCTCTGTGTGAAAATGTTGCCCCTAGGTCTCTTTTATATCTTTCCCCTTTCACTCTAAACCAATGCCCTCTAGTCCTGGACTCCCCACCCCAGGGAAAATACTTTGTCTATCTATTCTATCCATGCCTATCATGATTTTATAAACCTCTATAAGGTCACCCCTCAGCCTCTGATGCTCCAGGGAAAACAGCCCCAGCCTATTCAACCTCTCCCTATAGCTCAAATCCTCCAACCCTGGCAACATCCTTGTAAATCTTTTCTGAACCTTTTCAAGTTTCACAACATCTTTCCGATAGGAAGGAAACCAGAAGTGCACGCAATATTCCAACAGTGGCCTAACCAATGTCCTGTACAGCTGCAACATGACCTCCCAACTCCTGTACTCAATACTCTGATCAATAAAAGAAAGCACACCAAACTCCTTCTTCACTATCCTATCTACCTGCCACTTCACTTTCAAGGAGCTATGAACCTGCATTCCAAGGTCTCTTTGTTCAGTAACACTCCCTAGGACCTTACCATTAAGTGCATAAGTCCTGCTAAGATTTGCTTTCCCAAAATGCAGCACCTTACATTTATCTGAATTAAACTCCATCTGCCACTCCTCAGCCCATTGGCCCATCTGATCAAGATCCCCTTATAATCTGAGGTAACCTTCTTCACTGTCCACTACACCTCCAATTTTAGTGTCATCTGCAAACGTACTAACTATACCTCTTATGCTCACATCCAAATCATTTATATAAATAGTGAAAAGTAGTGGACTCAGCACTGATCCTTGTGACACTCCACTGGTCACAGGCCTCCAGTCTGAAAACAACCCTCTACCACCACCCTCTGTCTTCTAACTGTCTCTAAATGGCTAGTTCTCCCTGTATTCCATGAGATCTAAACTTGCCAACCAGTCTCCCATGGGGATCCTTGTCGAATGCCTTACTGAAGTCTAAAAGATCACGTCCACCACTCTGTCCTCATCAATTCTCTTTATTATTCTTCAAAAAACTCATTCAAGTTTGTGAGACATGATTTCCCACGCACAAAGCCATGTTGATTATCCCTAATCAGTCTTTGTCTTTCCAAATACATGAACCGCCTGTCCCTCAAGATTCTCTCCAACAACTTGCCCACCATCAACATCAGGCTCACCGGTCTATAGTTCCCTTGTCCTTACCACCCTTCTTAAATAGTGACACCACGTTAGCCAACCTCCAGTCTTCCAGCATCTTACCTGTGACTATCAATGATACAAATATCTCAGCAAGAGGCCCAGCAATCACTTCCCTAGCTTCCCACAGAGTTCGAGGGTACACCTGATCAGGTCCTGGGGATTTACCACTTTTATATGTTTCAAGACATCCAGCACTTCCTCCTCTGTAAAAGATGTCAAGAATTCTTGCTATTTCATGGTCACTATTAAAGCGGCTTGGACAATTGAATATAACTTCACCAGCTGCCATTGTAGGATTACGAACCCATGTTTCCAGATCAATAGTACATTCTGGACTATATGCAAGAATACCGTCACAGTCTAAGACAATAATTGAGGTCATACCTGTAGTTCACTAAGGAACAACCATACCTGAGTCAAATTGTTCCAGGCTGACTGTAGAGTCTTGAACACACAATCCTAGCTAATTCCTCACACTGCGCTGTTGGAGGTGACATCTTTCTGATGAAATATTAAAATCCGGCCCAGTTGGTCCTCTCGGATGAAGGTAAAAATTTCCATGGTGCTATGCAAAGCAGAGATTTTCTAGTAACTTGACCAATACTTATCTCTCCCAACAGTGACACAAAACTGATCACATTGTGAGTTTAGAGACTCATATGACATGGTGGTAGTGCCCTTACCTCTGGACCAAGAGTTCCAGGATCAAGTCACGTTCTGCTCCAGCGATATGTCTTACCATCTTTGGACAGGGTAGCTTAGGAAAATATCGAACAGTTAACAAAAACCCAGCTTTCCAAAGGCAAGTCAGCAATTGAAAATTTGCTGCAAATTGCCAGTCATCTCATTCTAAGTATAACTCCTGTTAAATATTGCTTGTTTTGCGTATCTCGCAAACCTTGTGAGCTCCATGATGGATATGACTTTGTGTGCCAAGATTGACTATTACGCTAGCTTTGTTAAAAATTTTGTTCTAACTAAATTTAATTAACTGACATTTTTACCTAATTTCACGTAACCATCAAGATGTGCTGCAAAAAGTAAGCTCACTGTCAAGTGCTGAACAAAACTTATTCCAAGTTTGATCTCCTTCCACTTGATCTTTCTGAGGTCTCCACAAAGGATTAGATCTAAGACATTTAATTTGTCGGTCCATCATTCAAGTTCATGCACATAAACTTAATAGATACTCAGCCACTGCATTGATTTTTCTTTGGAAGATTTTAGGCAGATGTTATCCTGTTTGGCAAATTCTTCCATCTGTCCATGCAATTGCTTTGTTGCACCGTAATTCTGAGCCACTCATTGGTTAGATATGATTCAACTAGATACACAGCAGATGACAGGACTCCAAATGTTAAGTAATGCAGGTTAAATAATTTGCCTTGGTAATGACTCTCGTCAATGCTGCCTCCCTCTTTGATGTAGCCAGAGTTACTTCCTATATCCATAAATTGGAACTACAGGGTCAAACCTTCATTAGTGTTCAATCCAGGTTAATGCATTCTATATCGATATGCTCTGTTAATCAATTACCTCTGCAGATTTTAAAGTTGTTGATATAGGAATGGGTTTCAATTTTGTTATCTGAAAATAGAAGTGTTTTGCAATGGTGAAAATAGAGAAGGTAGACTTGCATTTATACAGGACTGCATTTTATCATAACTGGGACATCGACTTCAGGGAGTTTTAAGCAGGGTGTGAGCTCTACCAGTTATCTCACATAATTCTCCACAGCTCACTTCATCATGCTTCACACCTCTCTGCCCTTCCACTATCATGCATTCAACAGAGTGGAAGTGATTGCCACTCTCAGGAGCTTCGGTCACTGGTGAAGTATTTAAGGCCCTGCTTTTGGGCAGGTCAATTGTTTCCCATCATGAGCAGCCCATCATGGTATATGTAGTGGGAGGGAAATGAAAAAGGTTCTAAGGGCACATAGTTGACCCTTCATTAGAAATTTAAAAAAGCTCACATTCATCAATGCAATGCTACTTTACACCAGAGTCTGTCTTCTTTCAAATTTCAAAAATGCACTTTATTCATAAAAAATGTTAGCTGGTTTTGAGAAGATTGTAGCTCAGAATTTGTATTCATAAAAATGTCTTTACATATACATATAATAAGTAAAGCCATTCATTTCTCGACAGTGACATATGAAGAGAAAAAAACAAATATTGGATTTTGACAATTCAGATAAATGCAAGGTGCTGCATTTTGGGAAAGCAAATCTTAGCAGGACGTATACACTTAATGGTAAGGTCCTAGGGAGTGTTGCTGAACAAAGAGACCTTGGAGTGCAGGTTCATAGCTCCTTGAAAGTGGAGTTGCAGGTAGATAGGATAGTGAAGAAGGTGTTTGGTATGCTTTCCTTTATTGGTCAGAGTATTGAGTATAGGAGTTGGGAGGTCATGTTGCAGCTGTACAGGACATTGGTTAGGCCAATGTTGGAATACTGCGTGCAATTCTGGTTTCCTATCGGAAAGATGTTGTGAAACTTGAAAAGGTTCAGAAAAGATTTACAAGGATATTGCCAGGTTTGGAGAATTTGAGCTATAGGGAGAGGCTGAACAGGCTGGGGCTGTTTTCCCTGGAGTGTCGGAGTTTGAGGGGTGACCTTATAGAGGTTTACAAAATTATGAGGGGCATGGATAGGGTAAATAGACAAAGTCTTTTCCCTGGGGTCGGGGTGTCCAGAACTACAGGGCATAGGTTTAGGGTGAGAAAGGAAAGATATAAAAGGAACCTAAAGGGCAACTTTTTCACATAGAGGATGGTACGTGTATGGAATGAGCTGCCAGAGAAAGTGGTGGAGGCTGGTACAATTGCAACATTTAAGAGGCATTTGGGTGGGTATATGAATAGGAAGGGTTTGGAGGGATATGGGCCAGGTGCTGGCAGGTGGGACTAGATTGGGTTGGGATATCTGGTCGGCATGGATAGGTTGGACCAAAGGGTCTGTTTCCATATTGTACATCTCTATCACTCTATGACTCTATCCAGCAAGCAAACCGAAGGCATTTCTTACTTGTACAAGACTATATTTTCATACGTTTGAGGCATTAGGAGGGTCCCCATTTAACTTTGGCAGAAAGACTCTAGATGGTTGTCTTTCCCCACCTCACCTTGGAGACAGTTGCCCCGAGCTTTAGTGCATCCTTCAGCACATAGTCCTAGATCTTGGAATGTGCAAGTCTACAGCACTTGGTCAGGGTCAACTCCATGTTCTGGAAGACCAACAAGTTTCAGGCAGACCAAAGAGCTTCTTTCATCGAGTTGATGGCTCTCCAGGGGCAGCTGATGTTTGCCTCAGTATGTGCCCTGGAGAACAGACCAGAGAGCACAGAGTACTGCATCATGGAGTTCTAATCAAATGTCATTGGAACTGTAGATACAAGAGTGAAGTTACATCAGAGTCTGTCTTCTTTCAAATTTCAAAAATGCATTTTATTCGTCAAAAATGTTAGCGAGTTTTGAGAAGATTGTAGCTCAGAATTTGTGTTCATAAAAATGTCTTTACATACATACATAATAAGTAAAGATGTTCATTTCTCGACAATAGCATATGAAGAAAAAAACAAATATTGGATTTTGACAATTCAGATAAATGCGAGGTGCTGCATTTTGGGAAAACAAATCTTAGTAGGACTTATACACTTAATGGTAAGGTCCTAGGAAGTGTTGCTGAACAAAGAGACCTTGGAGTGCAGGTTCATAGCTCCTTGAAAGTGGAGTTGCAGGTAGATAGGATAGTGAAGAAGGCATCTTACCATTGTTCAATGTGGGAGCATCCCATGCCAGAAAGCTTCAAACAATAGAAACCATCGACTCCTATTTACAACGAGAAAAGTAAAGAAACAACAAATGAGAAAATCACTGCATTTCCTCCTGGAACAATTTGGGGGTCACATACCTATTGGGCAATAACTAATGTATCGTCAATGAATGAGCACATCAATCACAATCGGGTGTCACTTTAGTCCTGCCCTACATGTTACACGTGACACTGCATTTCTCACTCGTGCTGAAGGTGATGCCCCCCTCAAAGTTCCCCATCCTCCTCCACATCAAAAGCTTGCTGCCGCTTTCCCAGTTCTTAAAAATCCGCCACCCCCCCCCCCCCACCTTGTCTCCTTCAGTGGTACAGGGCACAACATCCTAAGATTACACAGCTCCACTCTTTCTGAGGTGTTTTGCAGAGTGCCCTCCTCAGACCAAACCAAGTTCATTAGAACCTCATCTTCAGGAGGCTATTGTCAGCTGCAACAATGATTCTGGTGGAAGAACACATCTTCACAGCATCACTACCCTTCGTTGACGTGTCTTGCCTTTCTGCATTGACACAGAGCCAGGCAGCTTGTCAGGCTTGTCAGCAATGATCAGTCAAGGAACAGATTTGTTGCCCTAATCACTGTTCTACATTAATCTCACACACCTGCGCCGTGTGCTAGCAGCTCGTGCTGTAAACACACTGCACCCGCCCCAATCAAATGGCCATGTCTCAGAATCTAAGATGTGGAGATGGAGGTGCTGGTGTCAGACTGGGGTGGACAAAGTTAAAAAAAAATCACACAACACCAGGTTACAGTCCAACAGGTTTATTTGGAAGCACTAGCTTTCAGAGTGCTGTTCCCTCATCAGTTACCTGGTGAGGGAGTGGCGCTCTGAAAGCTAGTGCTTCCAAATAAACCTGTTGGACTATAACCTGGCATTGTGCGATTTTTAACTTAATCAAAATCTAAGGGCAGTGCTCCTCAGTCAAGTCAAGGGAGACAGCCGTCAGTCAAAGGGTCAGCTCAAGCACAGCCTCTGATATCAGTCCAGGGGCTTAGACATGATCAAATTGCAGGCAGTCAGAATCTGGGGATCCATACAGAATACTGCTAACCAGAACATTGCTAACCACTGCAGACTCAGATTAAAGGCTAACATCCTGAGGACTTTATATATTATTCAATCTTCCTTTTTTCTCTGGACACTATCCCCTTTCTAGTCTTGTGTTTGTCTGTGCATTTGATGTTGCATCTTTATTTTTCTCTTGGTGTCAGCCAGTAATAAAATTGCTCTTCCTTTCACAGAAGAAAATTTGCAATTCGCTCCTCATTGTTTCTGGGTAACTAGTTAACTACATTTCAAATAGAGTGGATGTGATTAAAAAAAAGGCATTTTCTTGCAGCTGACTGGGGATGAGAAGTAGAGCGGAACCAATTCAGCTCTCCTCACCTGGTCAGAACACTGTCAATACCTTAAGAATTTTGGATATTTTGATGGAATTACTTTCATCCTTCTAAACACAGCAAAATAGACATAGTCTACTCATTAGAGAATGCCATATTCCAAGGAACCACTCCCTCCACTCCCTCTGGGATAAAAATGTCCTTTGATACTGATCAAAGGCAGGCTCAATGGAGCTGAAATACAGATCAACCTTCATCTAATATGAAGAAAGCAAGCAAGAAGGAGTAGATGGCTTTTGCTGGTGTATTCTGTCCGCTACTTTTTTTAAAGGAGAGATGCGAATGAACATTTTTTTCATGCTATAATTTATCTGCGATTTCTGTAATTAAAATTTAGCCTGTAGTTTTATTCTGCATGCACTGTATACATTACGAAACTGGCCATTTAAATCCTATTCCAGTAAAGATACTTATTGCAGAAGCAAATTAAGTGCAGAAATTAATATTTTATTTTAATAGATAATTTTACTGGGTGGCCTGGTGCCTCACAGCACCGGGAACCTTAGTTTGATTTCACTCTTGGGCGACTGTCTGTGTGCAGTTTGCACATTTTCCCTGTGTCTTTATGGGTTTCCTCCAGGTACTCCTGTTGCCCACCACAGTCCAGAGATGTGCAGGTTAGGTGGATTGGCCATGGGAAATGCAGGATTACTGAGATAGTTTGGGTCTGGGTGGGATGCTCTTCAGAGACTTGGTGTGGACTTGATGGGCCAAATGGCCTGCTTCCACAGTGTAGGAATTCTGTGATTACAGCAAAGAGAAGTTCACAGTGCAATTGGTGTGAGCTGTGTCGCAATTGGTAATATTCTCCATGCTATGTTGGTGCCCTTGCATTGCTCTATGTTTGTACAAGAATCAAGTCTGACACTCAATGCTATTGGTAAGAGAGTGTTACACCTTTTGGAGTGTTATCTTTTAAATGAGAGGCCCAGCTACCCTTTCAGATGTATGTAAAAATGACTCCGCACTATATTAATGAAGAATCACCTTGAATGTTCAGACCAAGACAGATTGTCCGCTCATTATTACATCGCTGTTTGTGGGATCTTGCTTTCTGTAAAATAATTAGTGTATGATGACACATCAGTAGGACCTCATTGGCTTGCACATGCTTTGGAATGTAACTATGGTTTTGCCAGAAACCAAATGAATGCAAATCGTTTGTGTCTTTCAGGTTAACAGATTATAATTCTAAACAATTTACGATTTCACGGCATCCCAGAAAGTATATATGCATTAGTATTCAGCAGCTCAACTCCTCGGTTCAGATGATTGCTGAAATCTTTAGTTAATTCCTGTAGTTTCCTGTGATTGCATGTAATGTGTGTTGAAGAAACGTCTGAATTATATACATGCATGCATGAGTTTGCTCCAGGTTATGTGACATTTGCTTATTGTGAAGTTTGAAATTGAGAATATTACATGTGCAGAAATCTGTGATCCTGCAACTCTGGCCTTGATTTGCATCACCACACCATTGGCAGACCTACCTCCAACTGCCTGGACTTAATCTCTGTAATTCCCTCCTTAAACCTCTCCACTGTTCTCCGTCCTTCTTTAAGATACTCCTTCAAACCTGATTCTTTAACTGAGCTTGTTGCCCTGACATATCCTGATGCTAAGTCTTAGTTTTCTGGTTTGATCTTGTAAAGCACCCTGGAAGTTTTATCATGTTAAAAGTTGCTATATAAATCCAATTTGCTGTTGGAGGAAACAGAATTGAACAGAAAAAGAAGAGATGAAATTGTGCAGTTCTTCGGCTAAACCATAAATCTCAAACTGAAGTTGGGAATATATCCAAATAAAGAATACACTTTAATAATGCTGTTCCTCATTTCCCAACTAGAGGTCCTCAGTAAGCTATACAGGTATTATTGACAACCTCCATTTTGACAGAATAAACACGTTTTGCGTTAAGTTGTGTAGTTCCTCCAGTTTTTACACTGACAACCATTTTAGGGATATCTTCCAAAACGCAAATGTGACAAACTTCAGAGAGTATATCTCCAACATCTGATTGGTCTGTGTTACTCTTTGTTACGTACGGGAGCATGCTTAAAGATACTATGAGGGAAACTGAGAAATAGCAGATGTATGACATTTTCATATTCCTCACATTTGTTTTCAAACTTTAAGATTACTAGATACTGTTAAATTGGCCAAACAATCAATAATATTGTGTATTTTTTCAAAAATTCAAAGACTTCAGCACTGGTTAGGAGATACGCCTTAGAATTTTCAACGAAATAAGGGATACTTAGGTGTAGATATATTCAGGAATTTCAACAGAGAACATTGATATTTTATTCAAAACACGATGAGATTAATCAAGGAATTGGGGGCCACCTCTTCTGAAATTGTTGGTGGAGAAACTTTAATTGTCCCTGATTGTCCAGTGTACCAACCTCATGGCAAGGAGCTCATCCACTGTCACCTGAGCTAACTTCACAAGCATCTGAAGATCAGATAACAGAATAAAATGCTAAAGGCTGAAGTGCTGACCTGTGCTGTCTTGCCAGGGTCATACCTGTACTGGGTTGATCATATAACCAGCATGCCTGGCCGTCTTTCTAAAGTAATTTTATAGAAAGCAGCATAAACCAAATCATCCGCCGACATTTCCGCCACCTCCAAAAAGACCCCACCACCAGGGATATAGTTCCCTCCCCACCCCTTTCCGCCTTCCGCAAAGACCGTTCCCTCCGTGTCTACCTGGTCAGGTCCACGCCCCCCTACAACCCACCCTCCAATCCTGGCACCTTCCCCTGCCACCGCAGGAACTGCAAAACCTGCGCCCACACCTCCTCCCTCACCTCTATCCAAGGCCCTAAAGGAGCCTTCCACATCCATCAAAGTTTTACTTGCACATCCACTAATATCATTTATTGTATCCGTTGCTCCCGATGCGGTCTCCTCTACATTGGGGAGACTGGGCGCCTCCTAGCAGAGCGCTTTAGGGAACATCTCCGGGACACCCGCACCAATCAACCCTGTGGCTCAACATTTCAACTCCCCCTCCCACTCTGCCGAAGACATGGAGGTCCTGGGCCTCCTTCACCGCGGTTGCCTCACCACCAGACGCCTGGGGGAAGAATGCCTCATCTTCCACCTTGGAACCCCAGGGCATCAATGTGGACTTCAACAGTTTCCTCATTTCCCCTTCCCCCACCTCACTCTAGTTCCAAACTTCCAGCTCAGCACTGTCCCCATGACTTGTCCTACCTGCCTATCTTCTTTTCCACCTATCCACTCCACCCTCCTCCCTGACCTATCACCTTCATCCCCTCCCCCACTCACCCATTGTACTCCATGCTACTTTCTCCCCACCCCCACCCTCCTCTAGCTTATCTCTCCATGCTTTAGGCTCACTGCCTTTATTCCTGATGAAGGGCTTTTGCCAGAAACGTCGATTTTGCTGCTCTTCGGATGCTGCCTGAACTACTGTGCTCTTCCAGCACCACTAATCCAAAATCTGGTTTCCAGCATCTGCAGAAACATTCCTACCAACCCATGGGAACCTCTGACTGTGACTGATCAAAATAGGGAGGACATTCTCAGGAAGGTACTGAGCACATTGAAGAAAACATGCACAGGGGTGAAGGCGAGGAAGCACTGGAAAGAACACACAAATCACCAAATACTTCACTGAGACAACCCTCTGAGTAGCTCTTGCCCCGCATAAGGCAGAGTCTGCAGCTTGAGCACTGGACTGAAGCATCTCAGAATCCATTGAAGCTGAGTGAGAGCAAGTTAGCTGTAGTCCTGAGGGACTGCCTAAGAAGGAAGAGAAGGAAGTGGAGAAAGTGCTTGAGGACATTTTGCAGGATCCCATTAGTCCTCCTCAAAGAAGACTGGAAAATTCTGTTAGAAGAACCATGGCAATGGGTCATTGTTTATAAAGGTACCAGAATTATTTGAGGGGTTGGATGAATTTGAAAATAAGAGCAATCAATGTGTAGAACTTAATTGAGTATTCAGAAGGCTGAAAGTTTCAATTGTGAGGCTTTTTGAAATATTCGAACCCTATACTGGCCAAATAGCAACGTTGAGGTCTCAGAATGATGAGAAGCTCGCTTCACAATGTGACAGAACACTCAGCTCAAAGCTGCTTTCTTCAGAGAAAAGGAAAATTGTTCTTGTTTTTGATATGAATAACGCACTGAAAACTTGATGGATATTAGCTATTTAGCACTGAATTTAATTGTGGAACTAAAGAAATTATTACAAAATGTGTGTCACCACAATCCAGCAAGATTAGGAAAATAACATTCCCAATAATGATGAAGAGGTGCTGGTGTTGGACTGGGGTGGACAAAGTTAAAAATCCCATAAAACCAGGTTATAGTCCAATTGGTTCATTTGGAAGTACTTCCAAAGCTAGTACTTCCAAATAAACCTGTTGAACTGTTACCTGATATTGTGTGATTGTTAACTATTCCCAATAATGTAACAGGCAAGCAGAATAGTCCTCCAGTATGGCAATTAATGCTGTGTCAAATAGGGACGGCTAATAATGGAACTGAGTTCTTGCAGATAAAGATGCTTCGATGCTGGGCATCAAATGATGTTTAAACTAGTACTGGGGTCACGAACATGTACAGCATAACCAGTCAGAGATGAATCATGTCGGTTGCAATATTAAATTGATATTCTGGCATTTCACGACACTAGCATGGGTCACAAAGACATTTCAGAGGTTTCCAGAGGAAGGTGATTGACCACAGAATTTTATCTGCGATGATCTGCCTCCCTCAGGAGATTAAATAAGTTGTGTTGGTTCCACGATGCACGCATTGTGGTTGGAATTGGGATCATAGGCCAGTGTGTCTTTTCATCTCATTCTGTGTTATTTTCTTGTATTGTGTTGTTTTGTGTCACTGAGTGTTGCTTTTTCATGAACATTTATCAGTGAAAGAAAATAAGTGGTCAACGTTACACATAGGTCTGTGTTTTGAGCTTCAGGTCTTGTCTGGGTTAAATGGAAAATAATGGAGAGAAAAATCAAGAGAAGACTTTCAATCCTCCTTGCAAGTAGTTACGGAAAGCAATTGAGGTCAGGTCACTTGCAAAGCTTCTTCCTTTGGTCCAGTGTAGGACTAAAATTGAGAGGAAAAGAAACATCAACAGAAGCTTTAAAATAATGTCACATCGCATTATATCCAAATCATTCTGCTCACTTGCTAATGCAGCCAAATTAGTACAGCAATGTATATTTATGCATTGTCTTTAATGCAGTTAAGTGTCCACATTATAAAACAAAATATGACACCAGATCATTTAAGCTGATATTTGGGCAGATGATCAAAAGCTCAGTCATAGAGAATGGCTTTGAGGAATGTCTTCAAGAACGAAAGTGAGGTCGAGTGGTAAGGGAGTAGACAGGGACTTCCAGAGCTAATGGCCAAAGCAACTGAAGCCAGGGTCACCCGCGATGGGAGTGATTCTCAGGGGGAATGCACAAGAGTCCAGAATTGGAGAAACAGCAATGTTTCAGTGGGTTTTGGATTTGGGGAAGATTACAGAGATAGTCGAGGTGATAGATGGATCTGAAAACAAGAACAGAAATTTTAGAAATCATTATTTTGCTAAAACAACACTAGGTTATTGTCCAAAAGGTTTATTTCAAAATACAAGCTTTCGGAGCACTGCTCCTTCGTCAGGTAGCTAGTCCAGCTTCCTGGTGTTGTGATATTTTTAACTTTGTCCACTTCAGCCCAACACTGGCACCTCCACATCATGATATTGCTTGACTGAGAGCCAATATAGTCAGCGAGCACAAGGATGACAGAGGAGTGGGACTTGTTATGAGGACAGAAGGCACTCTGAGTTATGGGGTGAGGTGGGGAGGTGGGGGGGGAGGGGGGTGCAGGGTGTGGAGGGGAGGGGTGTCAATGTACATCATAAAGATTGGCTCAGTACCACTGTGCCGACAAAGTTGGCTGATTCCTAAAGGACACAGCTGCCGGTGTGAGTCTTAGGCAGGTAGTGAGTGAATACAATAAGATGGTTTGGAAAGGGTGGATGCTAGGAAATTGTTTCCGTTAGGTGAGGAGACTAGGACCCGTGGACACAGCCTTAGAATTAGAGGGAGTAAATTCAGAACAGAAATGCGGAGACATTTCTTCAGCCAGAGAGTGGTGGGCCTGTGGAATTCATTGCTGCAGAGTGCAGTGGAGGCCGGGACGCTAAATGTCTTCAAGGCAGAGATTGATAGATTCTTGTTGTCTCGGGGAATTAAGGGCTACGGGGAGAATGCGGGTAAGTGGAGTTGAAGTGCCCAGCAGCCATGATTGAATGGCGGAGTGGACTCGATGGGCCGAATGGCCTTACTTCCACTCCTATGTCTTATGGTCTTATGGTCAAAAAGTATTCGAACTTGGCCTTACTCATATATACCCGCCACAGCTGCATCTGTCCGTGACAGTTAACAATAAAGAGCATTGTAGATACAAAGTCATGCCTTCTCATTGAGGAACCCTCCCTCATGTTATGCAGCATGATAACTGAGGTGAATGCGATAGACTTCAAACAGATACTGCAGCTCAAAGCTGGGCTTCAATAAGGCATTGGTGGCCATCAGCAGTCACAGCAAAACTGTAACCTCATGCCCTGACACGTGGCTCCAATCAAGTCAGGAGATCAACACTGGTTCAATTAAAAGTACATAAGAGCATACCTAGATCCTACACAGAGTTAGTCATGTTCCAAATAGTGTGATGCTTAGTTGTTACCATGTCCCAGAGACCCACTCTCTCGTTAGAGAGAGAGACAGACAGACAGAGACAGAGACAGAGACAGAGAGACAACTGATGGTGAGTTTAACCTGAGAATCATCATAATTCAGGTGAAGGGCGAGAGGCAAGATTGGGCAGGTGGGACCTTTATGGTGTCCTCAGCCGGTATGGGAATTAGAAATGCATGTTATTTTGCATTGTATACCAGCAGTCCACCCAACTGAGCAAACTGAATGCCCCCCAAACAGCATAAGGTGCATATCATAGACAAAGCTAAACGTTCCCACACCCTACAGATCAGATCTAAGCTCACCAGTCCTACCACATTCAGTTGTTAATGGTGGAGGATAATTAAACTACTCACTGGAGGAGGGCCCTCCACAAATATCCCCATCCTCAATGATGGGGGAGCCTAGCACACTTGTACTAAAAATCAAGGCTGAAGGACTTGTAAAATCTTTGACACGAACCACTTATCTTGGTCTCTTCCTGAATTCAGGTACTAGCCTTTAAACAATTTGATTAATTCCACTAGTACAATTACAACATTTAAAATATGGATCCAATATATCCAATTGGATCATATTGGATATGATCCAATACCCATCATATTGGATGGGTATATGAATAGGAAGGGTTTGGAGGGATATGGGCCAGATGCTGGCAGGTGGCACTAGATTGGGTTGGGATATCTGGTCGAGTTGGACCGAAGGGTCTGTTTCCGTGCTGTACATCTCTATAACTATGAGTCTATGCTATGAAAACAGCTAAAGGGAATGGATGCTACAAAGCCTATTGGATCTGACAACATTCCAGAAATATTACTGAAGACTTGTGCTCCAGAATTAGCTGTGGTCCAGTCTTACTGTTCCAGTGCAACTATGACATTGACATCTGCCCAGCAATGTGAAAAGATACATAGCTATGTTCTGTCCCCAAACGGCAGGACAATTCCAACCCAGTCAATTATGACTCCATCTGACTCCTCTCAATTATCAGCAAAGGGGAATGCATTGTCATCAGTGCAATGAGGTGGCACTTACTAATAACCTGCTCACTGGTGCATAATTTTGGTTCTTTCAGGCCCACTCAGTTCCTGACTTCATTACAACCATGGCTCAATCATGAACAAATGCTTTGAATGTAAGAGGGGAAATGAGAATGAATGCTTTGAAGATCAAGGTAACACTCGACTCTGGTATTAAGGAGCCCTGGCAAAACTGATGTCAAAGGGAATCAAGGGGAAAACTCTCCAGTGGCTGGAGTCATACCTAGCACACAGGAAGATGTTTGTAGGTTTGCTCACTGAGCTTGAAGGTTCATTTGCAGATGTTTCGTCACCCTACTAGGTAACATCTTCAGTGGGCCTCAGGCGAAGCACTTTTGAAAATTCCTGCTTTCTATTTATATGTTTGGGTTTCTTTGGATTGGTGATGTCACGGTATTTTGTAATACTGTGCAAGGACTGTAACAAACACTACATTGGGTAAACAGGCAGAAAACTAGCCACCAGGCTACATGAACACCAACTAGCCACAAAAAGACATGACCCTCTCTCACTAGTATCCTCACATACGGATGAAAGAGGACACCACTTTGACTGGGACAACACATCCATCCTAGGACAAGCCAAACAAAGACACGCACAAGAATTCCTAGCAGCATGGCATTCCAACTGGAACTCTATCAACAAACACATCGAGTTAGACCCCATCTACTACCCCCTGAGAAAAGGAACCGGAAGTGACTTCACCACAGGAAATGGCATCACCACAGGAAATGACATCACTGACCCACAGAAACACAAACATATAAATTGGAAGCAGGAATTTTCAGTAATGCTTCGCCTGAGGCCCACTGAAGATGTTACCTAATAGGGTGACGAAACATCTGAAAATGAACCTTCAAGCTCAGTGAGCAAACCTACATCCAAAACCTCAACCTGAGCTACAAATCTTCTCAAAACTCGCGATGTTTGTGATTGTTGGAGGTTGGTCTTCTCAGCTCGGACATCTGTGCAGTGGTTCCTCAGGGCATGTCTCAGAACTAACCACCTTCAGACATACATCAATGACCTTCCCTGCATCAGAAGGTCTGAGTTGGGGTTTTGGCCCAATTCAAATAGTGCATTTTCAGCCTTATTTGTGACTCCTCAGACTGTGTCCAAATGTAGCAAAACCTGAACAAATTGGGACTAGTAAGAGGCAAGTAATAGTTACACTCTCAAATGGAAAGCAATGGCCATCTTCAAAAAGACAGCATCCGACCATCATTCTTTGTTATTCAATGGTAATACCTTCACTACAATTTCTACTATCAACATCCTTGGAGTCACTATTGGCCAGAAACTAAACTGAACCAGTAATGTTAGCACTGTGGCTACAAGAGCACGTCAGAAGCTGGCAATCTTATAGTGATGAACTCATCTCCTGTCTCCTTAAAGCTGTCCACCATTCAAAAGACAAGAGTCTGGGGTATGATGAAATATTCCCCACTTGCCTGGATGAGTGCAACTCCAACAACACTCAAGAAGCTTGACAGTATCGAGGGCAAAGCAGCAACTTGATTGCAAAGCAACCACATCCACAAACTTCAGTATTCACATCCTTCACTGCAAAACAGTAACAGCAGTGTGTACCATCTACAAGATGCACTGCAAAAATTCACTACAGTACCTTCCACATCCACAACTACCACCACCACAAAAGGACAAGGACAACACCATCATCTACAAGTTCTCCTCCAAGACATTCACCGTCCTGACTTGGAAATATGTCACCATTTCCTCAGTGTCGCTGGGTCAGTGTCCTCCTTCCTAACAGCATTGTGGGAGTCCCAACACCCCAAGGAATGTTGCAGTTCAAGAAATCCGAACACCCTAGTGCCTTCTCAAGGGCAATTAGGGATGGACAATAAATGCAGGTTCAGACATCAATGCCACATGTGCTGAAAGAAGTACAAAACAACACATACAAAACAAAACGCAGAGTTTTGGAATAACGTCAATGATACAGAGGGTAGAATGTGGGGAACTAGCTGAGATTGTGTTGGAACAGTCAAGTCTGGAGGTAATAAAGTCATGAATGAGGATTCCTTTAGCAGATCAATTGAAATGTGTTGAAGTTGATTCATATTACACGGATGGAAATAATCAGTCTTAATGATGACATGTTTACAAGGTTGGAAACTCATCTCAGAATCAAATGTGGCATCAAGCCTGCCAACAGACTGACTTAATGATAAACTGTTACCAGTTAGTCAACATGTATACAGACTGGAGGTGGAGAGTTCCTTCTGTACCTGGTGAAATATCACGAGTTTGAATGTGGCAGATATACCAAGATATCCAAAGCTCTTCCCATTCTTTCAGAGTTACTGACCTGTAACTTGAAATTTGCTCAAATGTTTGAAACTTGGCAAGCAGCTGATGTTTTGAATATTGGGCCTGTCCTGTAAGACCACGATGCGATCAGTCTCTCCCGCCTGTGTTCACTCTCACACACATTGTATAAACTTGTGCGGTCAATGTGAGGTGGAAGTGGAGATGGATCATTTTTATCAGCTTCCTCAACTGAATGGGATTACACAGGAGCTGATGCCATTGATTGTAACTGGAAATGTGGGAAGTGACAACAGGATTTTAATGAACATTTTGACTGCGTTCCTTATTACCATAACCAAGAAATTTTATTTTTGCATTAAGGGAGAATAACAAGGAGTGGTTGGGGGCTTCTTGTTGCTACTGCAAATAATGTTGTTCCTAAAGATGCATTCCAATATTAAACTCCCAAAGTTCCAAAACGTCAGTATCCCAAAGAAGAATCATATCAAACTTGAAACACGAGCTCTGTTTCTCTCCCACAGATGCTGTCAGACTTGCTGAGTCTCTCCAACACTTTGTGTTTTTATTCCAATATGAAACTGGTCTGGTCTTGTTGAACCAACTGTAACTGACTGCATCTTGGGTGATGGCTGACCGCTTGGACAACATTTTGTGCTTGTTAAGTGTTTTGCAATAGCTTTATGCCCTTACTATATTACAGATCCACTGAGGTTTCTTTAAAACCAGAGAAGATGCCGAGAGTGCTTGTGCTGCCAAAAATTTAATAATTTCTGAGCACAGATGAAAACGTCTTTCATGTTTAATGCAATATTTCTAATAATTAAGTGGCATGCTCTTGCAGAGGCAATGTTGAGGTGGAAATGAAATACCAATGGACACTTTGATTCCAAAAATGCATACAATTTGATTTTTATGTCGATATATACACTTTGTTTCATGCATTCACAGAGGAGAGCTGCTCTTTAAAAAGTCAGCAAAGATATGCACTTAGGCTAACTATATTTGAACGTAAATGGACATTTTTATATATTTAGATGACAACAGCAAGGTTTATAAGTCCTTGGAGACCAATATGTAATACCAGTCCAATGAGTATTGATCGACGGTAGTTGAAGATCGGAATATTTTTCAGCAGATGACAGTAAGTGGTTTTATGTCCTCATGATTATTCTCTATTTCTTTCATTGGTCCTCATTCTTGATCTATTTCCTTGAGACATTATCGTGGAGCAAAATTTAACGGTAGATGTTGGATTTCAGCTCTTTGAAGCCGGAGTTTAAAATCAACATTTTTAATTTGGCAGCAAAATTATTCTGCTATTTATAAAAGCAGCGTCTGCCGCCAGAGCACAGATTCTCTCTGTGGTTTCTGGGCTTTGCCAAGGAGAGGTGTAGCTGGCAGTTGTCATAACACCACAGGGAAAACAGCAGTTCACAATGCAAGGTCTCATGCAAAATCTATAGGAGGTAGCAAGGATAATAACAAGCAGCGTTACAGTCCAGCTATCAAACTAAGTGTCAGTACATGTCACTGGGATACAAATTTGGAATCATGGCAATATAAGAACATAAAGCACAGTACTATGGAAGCTGGAGTTCTGAAATAAAAATAGAAAATGCTGGAGAAACTCAGCAGATCTGGCAGCATCTGTGTCAAGAGAGAAATGGTCAATGTTTCCAGTCTGATATGACTCTCCTTCAAAACTGCAGAACTGTGGTTGATTCATAGCCCTTGAAATGGTGTGTTGTATTCAGGTCGCCTTCATCTTAACCTTTCCAAGGACAGTTAATGGTGAGCAATGGGTGATGGGCTGGCTTACCTTGGCCACGTCCTGTGAATGGAAAATGAAACTGAATTGTGATCCTCCTTGGGTTTAATGTTATTGTCACACTTGCATTTGAGCAAAGGGCAACAGAGTTCCTGATGTGAATTACTGTGTTAAGAATAATGAGCGAGACGCAGAGAAAGAACTTGGTGGAATAGAAGAAAAGGATCCATTTTTTGACAATGAATAAAATGCCATTGATAGCTTTAAAAATCACACAACACCAGGTTATAGCTAGCTGCCTAGTGAAGGAGCGGCGCTGCAAAAGTTTGTGTTTTCAGTAAACCTGTTGGACTGTACCTGGTGTTCTGTGATTTTTTTAACTATGTCCGTCCCAGTCCAACACCAGTACCTCCACACCATTGATATTTTTGTTCAAACTATGTCTTTCAAACATTGCTTTGAGATATTGTCTCCAATTACCGCTAAACTCCTCTTCCCAAACATCGAGGCTTATCGAGTGCAAAAGTTTCGAAGGTAACAGGACTGAAAGGAAGTTGGGGTCATTCACAAAGTTTTGAATAAAATCACGACTGTTTCATTTTGCAACTTTTCCATTGTGTAACTGCTAAGAGGTTAAATCCATCCGGAAAAACTGAACAGGTTTAGTCTCCCTTTTTCTGAAAAGGGAAAGTTGACTAAATGAAGATTTTTAAAGTGATGATTGAAGTTGATAAATTAAACATGGATGTTTCCATTTGCGGGGAAATTGAAATCAGCAGCGTTTATCAAACCAGTAACTGGGGGCGGTGATCGAGGGTGGAGGTGCTAGAAATAGAGGAGATGTGATTGAAGGCAGTGTTGATCACAAGGGCAAAGAAATTGCGGTCCTCAAAGTAGGAGGGCATCTGGGATGTCCATTCTGAGCCTCCTCCATTGCCTACACAAGGGCCTCTGGAAACTGGAGGAGGAACACTCTATCTTCCGCCTCACGAGCCTACAACCACATGGTATGAACATTGAATTCACCAGTTTCCAAATCTCCCCTCTCCCCACCTTATCCCAGGTCCAACCCTCCAACTCAAATCTTGACCTGACCTGCTTGTCTCCTTCCCGCCTATCCACTACACCCTTCCCACCAATCTATCACCAACAGCTCCTACTTTTGCCCACCTATCGCCATCCCACCTACCTTTCCCCAGCTCCCTCACCAGTCCTAAAGAAGGGTTATGCCCGAAATGTCGACTCTCTTGCTCCTCAGGTGTTGCCTGACCTACTGTGCCTTTTCCAGCGCTACACTTTATCAACTCTGACTCTCTAGCAACTGCAGTCCTCACTATCTCCTACCAGCCTGCTAGTGGGACAGGCTTATGCAGCGATAGTGATGGTGATGTCTGGAATTTTTGTGAGTATGACTATATCAGGTGTCGCTTGACTAGTCTGGGAGATGGCTCTCCCAATTTTGGTACTAGCTCCCAGATGTTAGTGAGGACAGCATCGCAGACAGAGCTGTTTCTGCTGTTATTGTTTCAGGTACCAATGTTGAAGCCAGGTGATCCATCCAGTTTCCTTTCTTTGTTGAGACTTTGTAGTGATTGATAGAATTAAGTGGTTTGTTAGGCCGTTTCAGAAGGAAATTCAGAGTCAACCACATTGCTGTGGGTCTGGAGTCCCATGTAGGGCAGACCAGGCAAGAATAGCAGATTTCCTTCTTTGAAGGAGTTTATTGAGCCAGTTGGGTTTTTCCTGACGATCGACAATGGTTTAACGATCATCAGTAGATTCTTAATTTCAGGTTTTTTAAAAATTGAAAATCCTTTAGCAGGATTCAAACCCAGGTCCCTGATATGGTGATAATACCACTAGACCATCACCCCTCCACTTAACATAAGTTAACGTTTAGTTGTGGTATCATGCTGGAGGTGTTGGAAATGAGGGTGGATAATCCTTTGAATCCTTTGGAAGCCAGTTCGGTGGAAATCAGGACAATGGGAGCCACCTGGTAGTTCTTGGGGAAGGTGGTATATTACAGGGTAGGTCACGAGCATGTTTTCAATTCAGAATAATTAAGGATTGATTTAGTTTACAAAACCCAGAGACTGAAAATCGTAGGGCAGTTACAAACTGAGATCAGGAGTAAGTTTATTTTCTCTCCTTAAAGGCATTCAGAGAAAATGCAGTCACCTCCATAAACAGGTTCAGCTTATGCAGGAGAGTTTAGTTAGAAAATCTGCATATTAATAGAAGCTAAGGAAGTTTAAGTTCTCATATTAGTGAGTATTGAGAAGTCTCTACCATTCACAAGAAATAAGCGGAAGAATCAGTTAAAAAATTAATATAGAGGGTCGATTTCTCTTATCTTGAATCTCAATAGATTGATGGTGTTGGGTTTAAAATTTGATGTATTGTGTATTTTTCTAAACCTTTCTACATCTAGGTAGCCTTTTTTGTTACAACCCAAACATCTGTTCCGTTCTGAATAAATTCTGCTGCTCTATGTGATTATGTTTCAGTGACTTTTACAAGGATGTTGCCGGGGTTGGAGGATCTGAGCTATAGGGAGAGGCTGAACAGGCTGGGGCTGTTTTCCCTGGAGCATCGGAGGCTGAGGGGTGACCTTATAGAGGTTTACAAAATTATAAGGGGCATGGATAGGATAAATAGGCAAAGTCTTTTCCCTGGGGTCAGGGAGTCCAGAACTCGAGGGCATAGGTTTAGGGTGAGAGGGGAAAGATATAAAAGAGACCGAAGGGGCAATTTGTTCATGCAGAGGGTGGTATGTGTATGGAATGAGTTGCCAGAGGATGTGGTAGAGGCTGGTACAATTGCAACATTTAAGAAGCATTTGGATGGGTATATGAATAGGAAGGGTTTGGAGGGATATGGGCTGGGTGCTGGCAGGTGGGACTAGATTGGGTTGGGATATCTGGTCGGCATGGACAGGTTGGATCGAAGGGTCTGTTTCCATGCTGTACATCTCTATGACTCTATCTATGACTCTATGACTGACCACCACATGAACTAAAATTTTCAAACTTTTTTTAAACACACATGATTAAGCAAAACGGATTCACTCTGGGATGTGTTTGTCTAGTAGTACCGTCAGCTGGGAACGTAATCATGTACATGGGCGGCACGGTGGCACAGTGGTTAGCACTGCTGCCTCACAGCCCCAGAGACCCGGGTTCAATTCCCGCCTCTGGCGACTGACTGTGTAGAGTTTGCACGTTCTCCCCGTGTCTGCGTGGATTTCCTCCCACAGTCCAAAGATGTGCAGGTGAATTGGCCATGCTAAATTGCCCGTAGTGTTAGGTAAGGGGTAAATGTAGGGGTATGGGTGGGTTGCGCTTTGGTGGGTCGGTGTGGACTTGTTGGGCCGAAGGGCCTGTTTCCATAATGTAATCTAATCTACATGGCTATAATATTCACTGATGTATGCACATCATTTGGGTTCCATGATCCCTGATTTTATTGTACATTACATACACTCAGCTGACTGATTAGCCTGACTTCAAGAAATAGGGACTGAACCTGAGACAGGTCCCTCGACATGCTACCTTAACGCTTCAGGCCTCTCTGGTCTGGAATCTGTTCGATAATATGACTGGAGATTTAGTATGCTTTAAGCAAGTACAGAGGACAGGAAAAAATTTAGGGGAGTGTGGGAGATGAAACTCGGTGGTATGGTGGCAAACATGAAAACATAAGTGACAAAAGGGAGGATGGTGCATGGCAAAGTTAGATGTTAAAGGGACAAAATAAAGTGTCAAAAGAGAAGTTATGAAGCCATCAATATCAACAACTGCTGTACGTTTTCCCTGGAGCGTCAGAGCTGAGGGGTGACCTTATAAAAGTTTATAAAATCATGAGCAGCATGGATAGGGTGAATAGTCAAGGTCTTTTCACCAGGGTAGGGGAGGTCAAAACTAGAGGGCATAGGTTTTAAGGTGAGAGAGGAGAAATTTAAAAGGGATCTAAGGGGCAACTTTTTCATACAGATGGTGTTGCATGTATGGAATGAGCTGCCAGAGGAAGTGGTGGGGGCTGGTACAATTGTAACATTTAAAAGGCATCTAGATGGGTATATGAATATGATTTGGAGGGATATGGGTCAAATGTTGGCAAATGGGACTAGATTAGGTTAGGATATCTGGTCAGCATGGACAAGTTGGGCTGAAGATTCTGTTTCCATGCTGTACAGCTGAATAACTCTAAAACAATGGGATCAGTTACGTATGGAGAGGGGAAAATGAATACCTTCTACAGAAGTAAAGCTTGTTATCACTCATACAACTGTTATGTAACAAATAAGTTTTGACAGTTCACCCAAGGTAACGAACAATCCTGGGTTTTCTGGAAAATTGTCCCAAACATTTATCTGTGGAGGGGAGGGCTTCGAGCCTGGCTACAGTGCTGGCTCCACCAACACCCTTCCCCTCCCCAACCAATCCCTCACCACTCCCTTCCCCACAGCTAGGTGCCCCCCACTGATACCTGTGGAGATCTGGCAGCTGACTGGACATCTCTGTTCATCCTCTCATAACTAGCCTTAAGTAGCCATTAATGCTTCATCTTCTGCTTTCAGCCAATACTTCAACCTAAACATTGAGATTCCACTCTTGGCTGTGAGTTTCTGCTTATAAACCCTCTTTTACTCTGTTTGCTTCCTAACTCTAGGAATGGCTCTTCAACACCATATACACTGTAACATTTCTTTATTTACATTGTCCATCTATATGTAGAGTTAGATCAGTTATATTGCAGTTCAGAGAAGTTTCACAATGATGATCCCTGGTGTGGAGGGATTGTCTTATGAGCAAAGGTTAAACAGATTGGAACTCCCCTCACAGCATGAGAGGTGATCTCATTGAGACATATAAGATCCTTAAAGGGTTGACAGGGTCAATGCTGAGAGGATGTTTCCCCTCATGGGAGAGTCTAGGTCCAGAGGGCATCATCTCAGAGGCTACAATCTGATTCATGAGATGATGAGAAATATCTTCTTTCAGAGTGTTGTGAGTCTTTGGAACTCATTGCCACAGACATCTGTGGGACAGAGTCTTTGACACAGGATCCCTACAGTGTGAAAGAAGGCCATTCTGCCCATCCGGTCCATACTGAGCCTCTGGAGAGCATCCCACCCACACCTACCCTGCTACCTTATCCCTGTAACTCAGCATTTCCCATGGCTAATCCACATAGCCTGCACATCCCTGGACACTTTGGGTAATTTAGCATGGCCAATCCACCTACACATCACATCTCTGCACTATATTTAAGGTTGAGATAGATAGATTCTTGATCAGTAGGGGAATCAAGGGCTATGGGGAGAGGTCAGAAAGTGGACTCGATGAATGTTGGATCGGCCAGGATCCTATTGAAAGGCAGTGCAGGCTTGAGGGGCTGAACATTCTCCTTCTGTTCCTATTTCTCATGCTCTCAGAGCTGAAATACAGCTCTTGAATGCAGTGTCTAAGACCCCTCATTCCACACCCCCATTCTAGACTGGTGTCTTCTCTCTTACTGATATCAGAGCCAGATGACTTGCATTAATCTCATTATCCCACATCTCCTCTCGAAGTTTCCCTCTAACTGGCTTACATTATTTCAGTAATCTACTTTTACCTACATACAGACTTTCTGACCATTAATCTCATTATTAATGTCATTATTACCATTATCACTATTTATCATTTCTCCAACCACATCAAAGGCTGAATATCATAGGTTAGGTGATCTGAAACTGACTGAATATGCCAATCATGCTTTGCCTGAGTTCAACATGAGGATGATGGTGTTAAACTGTTCCTGGAGTATTTGCGCCGCTCTGTAAACCTCCTGATATCATACAGGGAGAGCTGTCCTATATCCTCTGATAATTAGACTCCGTCTCACAGCTTGTCCTGAAGATCCCTTCTAGAAGAAAGTGAGGACTGCAGATGCTGGAGATCAGAGTCAAGAGTGGGATGCCGGAAAAGCGCAGCAGGTCAGGCAGCATCCGAGAAGCAGGAGAATCGGCGTTTCGGGCACAAACCCTTCATCAGGAATGAGGGATTGAGAGATAAATAGGGGGGTGAGGGTGTGTGAGGCTGGTGGGAAGGGAGCTGGGAATGTGATAGGTTGATGAAGGTGGGGGAGAAGGTGATCGGCCAGAGAGAAGAGTGGAACGTATAGGTGGAAAAGTGATGGACAGGCCAAGAGGGCGGTGCCTCCAACTCTGCTCCACCTCCTCTCGAACATATCACTTTCTCCCTCACATTCATCTACCTGTTGCATTCCCAGGTACCTTTCCCCCAGTCCCACCACCCCTTCCATTTCTCTCTCAGCACCTCCGCCCCCCAAGCCTCATTCTTGATGAAGAGCATATGCCGAAACATCGGCTCTCCTGCTCCTTGGATGCTGCCTGAAGATCCCTCCTGACAATATAAGATCTCAATTGATCTGTTTGTATGATGACTGTGGCTTCTGCCTTGCTGCTCCTTAATTAGACTTTCTGCCATGACTTTAACGTGAACGTTTTTCACCCTCTGTTTAGAACTATACCATCATTATTGCTGTGGATTTTCTCCCAGTCTTTTACCTTCTTGTGGCCTTGAGACCAATTTTGTTTGACGTGAAGTTGTGTTCTAAAACTGGTACACCTGTTTTTTAACCTCATTCGCGAGTAACCATTACTCTTAATTTGAAGATGCTGGTGTTGGACTGGGGTGTACAAAGTTAAAAATCACACAACATCAGGTTATGGTCCAACAGGTTTAATTGGAAGCACACTAGCTTTCGGAGCGGTACTCCTTCATCAGGTGATAATGGAGGACACAACTGTAAGACACATTGTAAACATTTGCTCTAAATTCTATGCCTTACAATTGTGACCTCCACAACCACCTGATGAAGGTGCGACGCTCCGAAAACTAGTGCTTCCAATACTCATAGGTGTTGCTCATTTTAAAATTCAATTTTTAAATGATTTTTAAAAATTTTTTTATTCAGTTTTGTAAAAATATCATTCACAGAACCCGAGCATTGCTGGCTAGACCAACAACAAACACAAAGATTCCCCTTTCTTTCACCCATACATTAATTTATCCACTGGATGTGGGCATCACTGACCAGGCCACCATTTATTGCCCATCCCTAATTGCCCAGAGGACAGTTAAGAGTCGACCACATTGCAGTGGGCCTGGAGTCACATGTAGGCCAGACCAGGTAACATGCCAGACCAGATGGTTTTTGTTACAACATTCAGCATGAAATTCAGTTGAGTCTAAAGTTTTGTTGAATTTAAATTCTCCCACCGACCCTGGTCCCTGGAACATTACTTGGGTCTCTGGAATTGACAGTCTCGTGATCATGCCATGAGGCCATTGCCTCCTCAGAATTAATCTTGTCAAACTAATTCCCAATTTAAACTCTCCTGCATCAGTCACTTCACAGCTTTGACTGCACTTGCTGCTTTTCCATTTGACAAAGTATCGAGGGGACAACTTGCCACTTCTTGACGTCCACCCTCAACGTGAATTACTTGAAAGTTCTATTCACAAACTGATATCCATTGTCTAATATTAATTCCACCAGGAAACTGTGTATTGCAAGTTCCTTCCAGTGCTCTGTTCCCTGAGTCTGCTGTGATTGAATGAAGTCCTGCCAATTCTATCCACCTTTGTCTGACAGAAAACTCGTACTAAATATATCTTTCCTGTAAAATCAAATCCATGTCTAACCTTTCCCATGAACTTTCCTGAAATCTTGATGAAATCCTTGCTCCTACAGACACTTGACTTTGTATGGCACACAGTTCTGAGGAAGGGTCACTGGACCCATAATATTAACTCTGCTTTCTCTCCACAGATGCTGCCTGACCTGCTGAGTTTCTCCAGCAATTTCCGTATTTGTTTTGGATTTCCAGCATCTGCATTTCTTTGTTTTTTTGAGCATGGCACATTTGGTACAATGAGATGGAATCCTGTAGGTCTTTCAAAGTGAGTAGCCACCACATTAATCAGTATGGTCCTACTCCATACTTTGTGATAGCTCAGTGTTTTTCCATGAAATTTCTGCAAGATTGCTCTTCGCATCATCATTCCATAAACATACACCAAGGAATTTTCCACAACAGACAAATGTCATTCCTGCTTGTGGTCTCACCTCAGCTAGATTGTATTTTGAGCACCTTCACAGACAGAGAGAGCATTTATTCTGTCGGTGTGTACACAAAGCCACTCCACATGTTTTCCCTGCCCTCACAGTCTTCCTCTTTTAGCTGTGCCCTTTGGTTATTGTTTTAATTTCAGACCCTTGTTTCTTGGTTCCTCAGTGTTACCTTGCTTTATCGTGTGCTTAATGACAATACAGTTACCCTCACATTGATGTATAGATTGAATCATAGAGATATAGAGCACCGAAACAGACCCTTTGGTCCAACCCATCCATGCCAACCAGATATCCCAACCCAACCTAGTCCCATTTGCCAGCACTTTGTCCATATCCCTCCAAACCCTTCCTATTCATATATCCATCCAGATGCCTTTTAAATGTTATCATTGTACCAGCCTCCACCACTTCCTCTGGCAGCTTATTCCATACACGCACCACCCTCTGTGTGAAAAAGTTAGGTCTCTTTTATATCTTTCCCCTCTCACCCTACACCTATGCCCTCTAGTTCTGGACTCCCCCAACCCAGGGAAAAGACTTTGTCTATTTACCCTATCCATGCCCCTTATGATTTTATAATGCCCGATAAGGTCACCCCTCAGCCTTCAACGTTCCAGGGAAAACAGCCCCAACTTACTCAGCCTCTTAGCAAGTTTTGAGCAGAGGAAAATCACTTATACTGTGTATTCATAAAGAATGAGTACCCAATGCCGATTTCTCAGCAACAAACCCAAACAAGCAGACAAAACATGTCCAGAAACCCTAACCACTCTCCCCCACATCAAAGATATCTCAGAAATGACTGCCAGACTTAGTCCCCTTGGCATCATGGCAACCCACAAACCCACCAACACACTAAAACAGCAGCTAATGAACTTGAAAGACCCTATACAGACAACAAGCAAAACTAATGTCATTTACAAAATGCCTTGCAAGGACTGTAACAAATACTACATTGGACAAACAGATAGAAAACTAGCCACCAGGATACATGAACATCAACTAGCCACATAACGACATGACCCTCTCTCACTAGTATCCTTATATACAGACAAGGAAGGACACCACTTTGACTAGGACCACACATCCACCCTAGGACAAGCCAAACAGAGACACGCATGAGAATTCCTAGGAGCATGGCATTCCAACCGGAACTCTATCAACAAGCACTTGGAGTTAGACCCCATCTACCTCCCCTTAAAAAAAACAGGAAATGACATCATTAACCCAAAGAAACCCAAACATATAAATAGAAAGCAGAAATCATTCGCAGTGCTTTGCCTGGAGGTCCACTGAAGATGTTACCTAATAGGTGACGAAACATCTGGAAATGAACCTTCCAGCTCAGCAAGCAAACCTACGTCCATATTTAGCCTCTCCCTATAGCTCAAATCCTCCATACCTGGTAACATCCTTGTAAATCTTTTCTGAACCCTTTCAAGTTTTACAGCATCTTTCCGATTGGAAGGAGCCAGAATTGCACGCAATATTCCAACAGTGGCCTAGCCAATGTCCTGTACAGCTGCAACATGACCTCCCAACTCCTGCACTCAATACTGTGACCAATAAAGGAAAGCATAAAATCACTTTCTTCACTATCCTATCTACCTGCGACTCCACTTTCAAGGAGCTATGAACTCCGAGGTCTGGAGTATCTTGTACTGTGAGTGTCTGAACATATACTGTCAATGTGGTTGCTTGCCCATCATCTTTTAAGACTTCAAATTCTCGTGCCCTGTGGCACTGTTTTATCTACATTTGTATGTGATTGGTTATCAAACGTAGCTCTTCAGTGCAGTGTCTGAGACCTCTCTCTTCATGTGCTCATTCCAGACTGGTGTTTCCTCCCTAACTGATATCAAAGTCATGTGGTCACTTATGTTACTAGGATTTGCATAAATCTCAGTGTTCCACAATGGGCAGGATGAATGGTGCCTTGTTGTTCAGAGGTTGGTCGCTGTGCTGACCATCCCCCACTTCATCTCTAAGGAAAGATGGCCCAGGTGCAGGATGAAAGCAGGAAACTGGCATGCACTGGCATTGGTGCTCTCTTTCATGT
The DNA here is from genome assembly GCF_047496795.1 of Chiloscyllium punctatum. Classification (NCBI taxonomy): domain Eukaryota; kingdom Metazoa; phylum Chordata; class Chondrichthyes; order Orectolobiformes; family Hemiscylliidae; genus Chiloscyllium; species Chiloscyllium punctatum. The sequence goes on from NC_092765.1 coordinate 14,108,155, forward strand.
CCACCTCTGTCCATGCTCGCACCTGATAGCCCGAATAATTCGAGTCCAATCCACCATTTTGTGCTCACATCAGCAAGGTAGCTGTGATTAGGAAAACTTCATCTTGGATGTCAAAACGGTCAATTTCCGCTTAACAATATAATGGATTCACCATTGATTAAAACCACCCTCTCCACTATTTAATTAAAAATGACTTTTGCAATAATGAGCTGGAAAACACTCAATAAAGTTTCCGCAATGCTATTTTTATGGAGTGTTATTGGAAGGCCATATGAGACAAATTATGAAACTATTAGTGAGATTTTCTTAAAAGCAGGATCAATATATTATTTAAATACCGACTGAATGTTCTTTAAATTTCTGGTATGAGGTGAATACATATATTTTTACAATGATAGGTAGCGAACCAAGGTCTTGGGCACCCAATTATTTCAATCATACAAATGTTATCACTCAGAAACAGCTCTTTCCATCTGCCAAGTCTCAGATGATGGTTTCCTCTCTCTGTCAATGTCTGAATTTGAAGCATTTGCTCACTCCCTCATTTAAAATCGTCTCCATCAAAGAAGTAATTAGTTCTCCTTTAAATTCATGTGTGGATTATGAAATGAAAACAGGAAGTGCTGGAGTAACTCAACAGTTCTGGCAGCATCTATGAAGAGAGGAGCAGAGTTAATGTTTGCGTGTGACATGACGTCTTTAGAAGAATTATATGGATCATGTGTTAACAATTCCAGTCTCTGGGCACAGCCGAAAGTTCCCTTGAACTCCTTTACTGAAAGCTGAATTCTGAAATCCTGCTGCTATCATGCACTACTTGTTTCTCAGAATAATTCAGTTGCGGTTATCTATCACTGCTTCCCTCATCATCACCTCAATCACCTTATCATCACCTCAATCACTTCATCATCACCTCGAAAATCTTTATCAAGCTTCTCCTGATCCTTCAGAACTTGAATTAAAACTTCCTTACTGATTAGATTCCCTACAGTGCAGAAACAGGCTTTTCGACCCAACCCTTCACACCCACCCACACCAACCCTTCAAAGAGTAACCCACCCCGACCCATATCCCTCTAACCAATCCACCTAACACTCTGGGCAATTTAGCATGGCCAATTCATCTAACCTGCACATCTTCGGACTGTGGGAGGAAACCCACGCAGACACAGGGAGAATGTGCAAACTTCAAACAGACACTGGCCCAAGGCTGGAATCAAACCTGGGACCCTGGTGCTGTGAGGCAGTAGTGCTAACCACTGAGCCACTGGTTACCTGTAATCCCTTCTCCCTGGTAACGTTCAAGTGAATATACACCATGGTTTTTTTTTCCCATTACTTGTTCTACCTTCCGATAACAGGGTGCTGAAACCTGAGGGTGGTGTTTGAACTGAAGCTTTGCCCCTCTTACTCTTTACTCACATACTCCTCCATCTAAAACTAAAGCATCAGTTTATCTTTTTATGGGCCTAATTTACATTTTTTTAATGATTAGTGTGTATGCCATTCAGGTAAGCAGGTAAGCAACACAGTTACATAAGATTATCAGCTCTTCGATACATCATCCGGTTGGATAACCAAAATGAGTGAAGCATGTCACTCAATAATTACATCTTAGTCAAGATTGAAACAAGACTGGCTGTTCTATTCCGAACTCTTGTCCCATTTTCTACCCATCCCTTATTAAATTCACAAGTGCTGAAGACGTGTTAAGCCATCATTTTTTTTTTAGGTTTCAGCACCCTGTAATCGGAAGGTAGAACAAGTAATGGGAAAAAAAACCATGGTGTATATTCACTTGAACGTTACCAGGGAGAAGGAATTGCTGCCTGAAATTTTTTTAGAAATCCAAATGTAAATTTCTACATCTTTTTAAAAATGTATGTTGAAAACTTGCACAAATTGTAGCTCAATGAAAATGAATGAACGCGTCACGGTTTTTCACATCAGTAAGGTGCTGAAAATGATCATTTAGCCTTGATTATCACATGATGGATATGGTATGTTCTTCAACAAATTCAAAACCTACTTACTCTGCTCTTATACTGAAACTAATTATTCATAGAAATAGGATCTAAGAGTTTTCTTTATTCCTCTGGCTCCTCCAATTTCAATAGATATCTCACCTTCCCTGTCTCTCCTATTAGTTGCTATTTTTGTTCAACTCCATTGCTTCCTACCTTTCTCAATGACTCTTGTTTTTTATAAGTGCACCGAACCACACAATGCTCTTTCACTTCCATCTAAAAGTCAAGTGGAGCAGGCAGACAGAGAGAGAATTGGACAGTCAATAAGTAAATAATCTGGAGTGCTGTGATGAAACTAGTCAATAGCTCTCAAGAAAGGTGCAATTCATCCAACCCAACTACATAATATCTACTTTCCTGTCAGTTCAAAATATTCCTTCCTTAATGAGATAGTCGAGTCTGAGTTCGCAATTGTTGGATAAGCTAGTGGCAAATTAGAGTCCTCACAATGTTGTGGTTGTACCTGTCACTTTTGGGAACTCTTATCAATCTTGAATCCATTCAGTCTTGGGATAAGGTTACTTTGATCCAGGAAAACCAGCTGAATTCAATGCACATTGACCAGATTTGATGAGGATGGACTATTGCATCTCATTTCCCATTGAGAAAATTAAGGTGGTTTTATCTTGAGTCCAAGCCTCCTACACACGAATGAATCACCCTTCTTTACTGGTCCAAAATGGCATTATCAAATGAGTTCAGTGAGATTTTGATGGTTTTAATGTCAAGTTAAAATGTCAAGCCAGGACTTTTATTCTGAAATCCTGCTACCATCATGTACACAGGGTCGCTGAAAAATTCCTTCCCTAGTAACAAAATTACATGTTAACAAATACTGTGCTAAGTTTAGTATCAATAGACAATCCAAGTGGATAATTAATCCATAGAGTGGGACAGAAAGCAGCAGTATAAGGTACCAACCTGGAGCTTGAAAACCTTCCCCGTGCTCTCCACTCTTGTGGAGGGCAGACAGTGCCTGAAAGGGTTAACTGTCACCATGAGATAAGCTCTATTCCAACAGCTTTCAAAGGACTGAACCTGATAGGAGCTAAGCAGTATGTTGCAGAATCAAGTGCTATGACCAATGTAGCTAACAATAATGTGTACCTATTCTTAAATTAAGCCTGATGTCTCAACTGTAATGTATCTCAGATGTAATGTAACTAGGTATGTAAGAAATATTTACTGTTTATTAAGATTGAACACAAGGTCTCCTGGAATGAGCAAGCCATATGGTATCAGTAGCTTAGACTAATACCAAGAAGAAAAATCGGTAACTATGAATCTACCTCAGTTGGGTCTGCTTGTCACATCTATACTATTACAGTGTCCAAAAGGATTGATGAATTAATAATTCAGCATCTGTAGGATTGTAACTTCAGGTTGGCTGTATAAATCTCTATCCGTTATAACCTACTGTTTTACACAATCATACTAGGAACTAGTTTTTAAGATCTGCCGTGGTGATGTGGCCTGTCCAAACATTGAGAAATGCAGTGTCTAAGCAGCTCTATGTGGTAGCTTATATCACATTTTCCAAGATGTGGAGGTGCCAGTGTTGGACTGGGGTGGACAAAGTTAAAAATCACAACACCAGGTTATAGTCCCAACAGGTTTATTTGGAAGCCCTAGCTTTTGAGGCACTGCCTCTTCAACTAGTTACCTGATGAAGGAGCAGTGCTCTGAAAGCTGGTGTTTCCATACAAACCTGTTGGACTATAACCTGGTGTCGTGTGATTTTTAACTTTGAAAATGTAAGGACTGTAGATGCTAGAGATCAGAGTCGAGAGTGTGGTGTGGAAAAGCACAGCAGGTCAGGCAGCATCCGAGGAGCAGGAGAATCAACATTTTGGGCATCAGGAATGAGACTTGTGGGCCGGAGGGCTGAGAGATAAATGGGAGGGGGGGTGCGGCCGTGTGGAAGGTAGCTGAGAATATAATATGTAAATGAAGGTGGGGGGAAGGTGATAGGTCGGAAAGAAGGGTGGAGCAGATAGATGGGAACGGAGCGACTCAAGGTCAGTCCACAGCAAAACCCCAAAATAAAGGAAAACGAAAACATAAAATAAGCAGTCGGGATCCCTGCCATCCCCTTCACTGTCTGATCATGCAGCATTGCTCCCTTAAAAGGGCACTGCTTGTCACTGGCCATTTGGGTGTTCTGGAGAAAAAAAAACAGGAGGGTAAGCACTACCACAGTTAGGTGGTAATGTAGGGGTAAAAGAGAAAAAAAAGGGGGTGTCAGAGGTTCCTCTGAGGGAGATAAAAAAAGAAAAAAAATAAAGAAAAAGAATTGGAATGTCAGGCAAAAAAAAACTTTTTAAAATAAACAGGAGGGTTGTCCACCAACACGCTTGAGATTTTCCCCCTCCAACTCTATTTTGATTTAATCCCTGTCCTCCCCTTCACTGTTGGATCAAGCAGCATTGCCCCTTGGGCCACTTGGGTGTTTTCTTTCTTCCTGGTGGTGGAATATAAATAAAGATTTACACACTTGTTGTTTTTCCCTCTTAAAAAAATGAAAAAGAAAGAAAAAAAGAGATAACCAGGATGATCAGACATCCTGTTCATTCTGAGGGAGCTGGATCAGTGTTAATGACTCTCCACAGGGAAATAAGAGGTGACTTAATGACAGGATATTAGCCACTGTGGAGTTATTTCAGATTAGAGAAAAACATGCTCCTGAAGAAATTCACTCACATCAGTTGTCTTTGAAGTGGGGTATACAATTCTGGCATCATGCTGATATTTGGGAAGCTTGACTCATTGCATCCTGCCATCAAAGACTGGGCCCAGTATGGTTCTTTTCAGGCAAATGATGTTGGGAAAGACAAAAATCAATGAATAATTCTCCTGACAGCTTGTGAACCCACAGTTTTT